>NC_052087.1:21535556-21835927 GCF_015852505.1 Tachyglossus aculeatus | reverse complement strand
TTGAGGTACAGAGGAACTGGAAAGTGGAAAAGAGATGGTAAGACACATGGAAGGAATGAAGTCCTTACTTTCTTCAAAAATGATTTATTCTACAATATACAACTAGAGACCCTGCCCCATAGGACGTCCAACCAAGCAGTGTAGAGTCATAAATGTATCGACGAGTAGCACCATAGCGTAGTGGAAAGAGCATGGACTTGGGATTCTGAGGAGATAGGCTCTAATTCCAGCTCCACTATTAGTCTGATGTATGACCTGGGGCAAGTCACTTATATTATCTGTACCTCAAATTCCTCATCTGTAAGATAGGGATTAAAACTCTGAGCCCCGTGTAGAACAGGGACTTTGTCCATCCTGATTAGCTTGCATCTACCCCAGCACTTAGCTGTGCATCTACCACAGCAAGCACTTAAAAATATGTCCAGGCTGGTCCTAGAATTTAATCCAACCCTAGTTAATAAATTATGGCTGGACTCAGCCCATGTCCCAAAAGAAGGTCACAATCTATCTTATCCCCATTTTACAGATGAAGAACCTAAGGCTGAGAGGAACTAAGTCAAGGTCATATGGAAGAGCTGAGAACATCAATCAATCAATCAATGGTATTTATTGAGTGCTTACTGCATGGGAGCACTTGTACTAAATGCTTGGGAGTGTATAACAGAATTGGTAGCCATGTTCCCTGCTGACCAGGAGCTAAGAGTTTAGTGGGGGAGACAGACATTAAAGTAAATGATGGGTATGATGACAGGTTCTGTGGGGCTGAAAATGAGGTGAATATCAAGTGCTTAAAAGGGTACGTTCCCTCTCAGAATCACACCTGGAGAGTTCCTAGTACTCTACCAGTCTCAACTACAGGAGGGAGAGTCAGGCAGAGGCATATCCATCCCATTCCTAGCTGGGTCAGTGGCTAGCAAGTGGAAGGCAATCTGATACAAGCCAAAACCCACCTGTGCTGGGCAGCAGCAGCATGGGAAAAGATCAAGGGTGGGGACTCAGGTTTACTGCACAGAAGGAGGCAATGCTAAGCTACTTTCAGATTTTTAACAAGAAAACTCTATGACTATACTACCAGAATGATTGCAGATGAAAGTGGGGCATTCTGGGAGAGATGTGTCCATGGCATTGTTATGGGTCGAAGAAGACTCGATGGCATAAGACACAAAAGGGTATATATCCAAGTGCATAGGTGATGGAGGAGTACGGGAAATGAGGGCTTAAGTCAGAAAGACCTCTTGGACAACATGATTTTGATAAGGCCTTGAAGGTGGGGAGAGTGATAGACTGTCAAATATGAAGACCAGATGGTGGACATACGTAGTCATCGGAGAGATAGAACCTGGGTTTCCTAATTTCCAATACTTTTTATCTTTCCTCTAGGTGATACTGATAGCCCTGTATTGTATACAAGTCTCTGAGCTATGTAAGTTGATGCACATGCCCATGAAGATGGGCATGACTATTGAGAGCCTAATAGACTATGAGACTATAGTCTATTAGGCTCTCAATAGTTATGCCCATCTTCATGATTCAACTTTCTACATTTGTCTATCCATGCATGGTATTTATTGAGCTCATACTGTGTACAGAGTACAGTACTAAGCATTTGGGAGAGTACAGTTACAATAGAGTTGCTAAATGTGATCCCTGCCCACCAGGAGTTTGTCTAGTTAGTTCAATATTTAAACAGCAAATTTCATTGATATCTTTCTATCCTACGTCACTGCCAAAAATATTTGCTCTGTTTAAATTCCTGAATGCAGACCAGACTATAACTTGATCTGTTTTAGCTTGATTCTGAATCAAAGGATCATGCTTGTGCTACAGATCCTTCATCATTTGTTTTGTGGCTTCCCAGAGCTGGTCATCCACATCTTCACAAGTGATTAAAAATCACAGGACTTGAAGATAAAACTTTCACCCTTTATGGTGTTTTGGAGTACGAAACGTATTCTAATATCATAGGGTGCTGGTTGTGCCCACAGGCGTGGCTGTCTGGAGAAATCAAATATGAGTGGACAGTGGCTTACTTCATTTCTTACTTGGCTGCAGATGGCTTCATGACACTGAGTCCCACTCAACAAGGCTGTTGCTATCAGTTAGCAGAACCTAAAGCTTATTGACTTCTTGGTAGACAAGACTGGATACATCCACCCAGACAATGGAGAAATAATGAAGGTCGCTACGTATGTGAACACAGCAACTGCATCTGACTCCTAGAGATTCCTGGAAGTTCCAGTTACTTTATTCACCAGCCTAATTGATTTTCAAAGACCCATTATCTATCTTGGAGTGGCTCAAAAGTGGGTGAGAGACATCAGAGCAGACAAAAAGAAACTTCTACTCCTCAAACTTTTCTCAATCCTTCTTCCCTCAAATGTTCACAACAGGACTCCCCAGTAAGAATTTCAGAGCTGGTCAAGCCCTGCAGATAGTCACTATCTCTGTTTATATTGATTTATTCAAAGTGGCCTTTTCAGAAGCCACTGCTGTAATATTATCATAAAGCAGGTGTTCATTTTTCAAGAATTGGATTTTTAAGCTGTTTGCATGCCACTTCTGCAGTTCTTACCACTAGCCAAAATTTGGATTTATAAAATGGTGGCCAGTCCAGCACTCAGTTCAGACATAGAGGACATTAACATGAGTGTCTTCTATTTCTTTCTGCCAGTGTTAGAGTAATAAGAGGCCACCAGTTGGATCTCTAAAGGAATGAAGATGTCCTCCTCATGTTTGATGAGATGCTGATGATTACAAACTTGTGTTTGGCTGATGCTTGGGACAGTGGAAGAGAATTTCTGCTTTCAAGGACGTAAACTGGGCTAGTGAAAAAATCATGGGTCCTGGTGTCAGAGGAGCAGGGTTCTAATCCCAGCTCTGTCACTTGTCTGCAGTGTGACCTTGGGAAAGTCACTTAACTTCTCTGTGTCTTAGCTACCTCATCGGTAAAATGAGGATTAACACTGGGAGTCCGATGTGGGACATGGATTGTGTCCAACCTTATTAGCTTGTATCTATCTCAGTGCTTAGAACAGTGCTTGGCATATAGTAAGCCCTTAATTAGACTGTAAATTCACCATAGTCAGGAAATGTACCTACCAACTCGTTATACTGTACTCTCCAAAGTGCTTAGTAGAGTGTTCTAAACACAGTAAGCACTCAATTTATACAATTGATGAACAATTACTATTTTTTAAAAAAGGAAATGTTCAAGGTTATGAGCAGCCATTAATGTTTCTGGACATGTTTGGAAGAATTGAGGCTGGCAATTTAGTGTGAATTTAGTGCCAGAACGTCTGCACAAAAGATAATTTTCAGAAAAAGTAAATGGGACTACTTCAAGGGGGATGGAATGGCTTCAAACATGTTTAACTCACATGCAGCTAGTGCCATTATTCCTTGTGAAAACTGTTATCCTCTGTGAGCTCCAAACAACATCTGGACCAAACAGTCCAACTTCCATCTCTAAACATAACAGGACCAATGTCTGAGGGGAAACTCTGAGAATGTTAGGGCATGTCTAACAGGAGAAATTATCCCAAACTCATTAGAAATATGCTGATATGCTAATTGATACATTCTAATAGTAATAATAATAGTAATGGTATTTTTTAAGCACTTACTATGTGTCAGGCACTGTTCTAAGTGCTGGGATAGATATAAAACAATCGGGTTGGACACATTCCCTGTCCCACAGAGGGCTCATAGTCTTAATCTCCATTTTACAGATAAGGGAACTGAGGCCCAGAGAATTTAAGTGACTTGCCTAAGGTCACACAGCAGACTAGTGGCAGAACCGGGGTTATAACACAGGTCCTTCTGACTCCCAGAGCCATGCTCCTTTCCTAAAGCTACTATGTTAATAGGAAATATGCTAATAGATAATAGAGAAAGAATTATGAATGGATCATGTGTGATGGAGTCTCCTGTTGGGAGCAATGGACCTACCTCAGTCCCAGGACTTCAAGACTGAGAACCTCTGCGGAGGAAACGCAGTAAAGTACAGAGTTCTTTACATAGCAAGTGTGCAATAAATATGATTAAATGAATGAATTGCTTATAGTGCCGGTAGTTTGAATAGTGCCATCCGAGTCCTCTCATCTCTGCCAGTCATTTTCCTGCTGGGACTTGGAGTGCAGGGAAGCAAAGCCTGAAGGAAACAGCACACTACCAAAGTGACCACAGCACAGAGCTAATGCTTTTCCAGGTGCCGAACACTTAACAAGTGAGTGCTTTAGTTACTTTTGTCTCTGTCCCCACAATAGACAGTCATTTTTCTAAATTTCTGCTGAGGCTATTTGACCTCATGGATTGCCCTAGGTGATTTGTTGATCATAAAAATTTACTCAATCAATCAATCATATTTATTGAGTGCTTACTGGGTACAGAGCACTGTACTAAATGCTTAGGAAAGTACAATATTACAATATAATAGAGTTGGTAGAAATAGTCCTTGCCCACATCAAATTTACAGTGGAGACATGAATATAAATAAATTATAGAGTTGTACACAAGTGCTGTAGGGCATTGCCCCAGTGCAGAACTGCGATGAAAATCTTCATCTTCTAAAAACCAGAGCAGTCTCCTGTCCACTGGACCAATAGCGGGATTATGACAACTTGAACAAAAATCAGTTTGCTCATCCTTTAAAAACACATTTCAAAAGCTCCTTGTGGTCAGAGGTCATGTCTGCCTACTCTGTTGTACTGTACTTTCCCAAGTGTTTAGTCCAATTCTCTGCATTCATTCATTCATTCAATCATATTTATTGAGCATTTACTGTGTGCAGAGCACTGTACTAGGTGCTTGGTAAGTACAAGTTGGCAACATATAGAGACGGTCCCTACCCAACAGCAGGCTCACAGTTTAGAAGGGAGAGACAGACAACAAAACAAAACATGTGGCCAGGTGTCATATAATCAGAATAAATAGAAGCAAAGTATGCAGTAACAGCTCAATAAATACTGTTGCTATGCTATGAGAAAGCTAAATAGTATACCCACAATAAAACTTTCCCTAAATCCACATACTCAAGAAGGCATTCCCTCATTGTTTCACATCCACCCAGCAGCCATCCTTAAGACTTCAATTTGTAACTCTGTATATGCAGCACATTTTCGTGTTCAATCTGTAGCACTGTGTATGTGCAGCACATGTAATTTCTGATCTTTCATTCTATCAACAACAGCTTCATTGTTCTTTCTCATGCCCCAATTTTCATAAATGATTTGTATCTTTCCATCTTTCCCTATAGATTGCAAGCTTCTTGAGGGCAGGATACACATCTTTCATTCTATTATTATACTCTCTCAAGCACATAATGTACTGTTCCTCATACTTTCAGACTCAATAAATGTCATTGATCAGCTGATAAAGGAATGAAAGTAAGTAGCGTATGAAATGCTATCATAAAACTCTTTCCATAATTGGAACCGATTAGAAATTTGTCAGCCCTCAGAGCCATCTATGAGGAAAAGCTTTCTTTCTCTTTTTTAGTTGGGCTCAAATTTCTCTCTAGGTATAACAGAGAATTAACTCCAAAATGCATTAGGCTCCAGAGATTTTTCCTTGAACTTTTAATCTTGTGTCAATTATCACATAACCTAAATTGGGTTTATAGTGCCATCAACTTGGAATAGCTGAGTTATTTTTGAGGAATCATTAGTGATTACATAATTTCTCATTCTGGAAAAGGGGCCTTGTGGTATAAAGATATAATTTTGTAAGTCCTCTCTGTTCATTTCCTCTGTTCCTGGGATTCTCCATTCAACACTTCCATACACGTCACAAACTTATAAATTAAGTCTTTGTTTTTTATGTGGTCCCAGGATCTCCATGTTTATTTGGAGGCTGCTTCTGTTTTGTTTCAGCAATGTGTCTACTGAGATCTGATGACTCTTTTTAATTGTATCTGCACGTCCACCTTTCTACAAAAGTCCTCATATTTCAAGACCAAAAAAGTTACAATCTCTTTTTTTGATACTTTTCTATTGCTTTGCATACCACATAGTCAAACCTTGCCTGCCCTCCATTCATAGAAAAATCTCTGGAGCCAGGAACACTTAACAGCAAAGAACTATGAACTGGCATGTTTATTTAAAAACTTTCCCCAATCACTAGAGTCAGTGGTTTACAGCTGGATTTGCCATGTTAAAACTGCTTTGGAGCAGGGGTACAAATATTTTGCTTTCTTTACTGTTTGGTGTTTTCTTTTATGTAGCAGTAGATTGGGACTGTGTCCAATCTGCTGGTACTGTTTCAAACCCAAGGTTTAGCACAGTGCTTTGTAGATAGTCAGCACTTAACAGTTATCATCATCATCATTTAGAGTTCCTTCAGGAATTTATTTGGGGACCAAAATCTTGAAGTACTCTTTAGATTGCCTGCATTGAAGAGGCAGTACCTAGTAATTGAAAGATTCTCCAAAGCCCTATTTTCTTTTACTTTTAATTATCTAGAACATGATTACTACCAGTACACAGTGGAGATATGTTGAATCAGAAGGCATAAATCATCCCTTCATGAAGTTGGGTGTTTGTTGTCCTTTTTTTTAATTCAAAGTTTCTGAGGCAATTCTTTGGTAAAGCTATCTGTCTTATAATTGAAGAAGTCTCCTACAGATGTCCGCAGTAAACCAGATAAAACTGTTTAAGTTAAATGAAGTAATTACCTATTTAGCTTTAAGTTTGGGAAATCTCAGGGTATTCAGAAATTAAATCATCATTTCAAAGACAACTTGTAGAGAGGAAGACAAAAGACAAAATTCAATAAGTACAACAATACTCCCAATATACTTAGAGAAATGAAAAACTCCAAATGGGAATTATGAGGATTAGAACCAATATTTTCAGGGTTGGAACTCGAACCCATTTCTGGAAGCATTTTCCAACATTCTTTCCCACTGGGAATTGATTCAACACAAAGGTTCACATTTTCATAGTTTTCCTTTAAATTTTCTATAGTAGTAATTTTGCCTAAAGCAAGAATTTCTAAATCTAGCAACTGTCAGTCCCCTCCAGTCCCCCACCACGTCAAAAAGGAAATACACCTGGAGTATACTTGAACTTGTAAAAATAGTAGTAATACTTGTAAGAATAGTAGTTTATCATGTAATAACATGTGTGTGTGTGGGGAGGTGTAAAACATATTTTTACATATAAATATCTAAAACACTCAGCTCTCCTGTAGCACTAAGTTACATTACTGAAGAACTCTGATAAGGAAACTCATGTCTTATTATGGGACAACCTGACTGACAATGACCACATGCATACTGGTTCTAATCCTCAAATCTAATATTGGTTCTTATCCTCAAAATTTCCACTTGGAGGTTTTCATTTCTCTAAGTATATTGGGTGTTTTGTTGTATCTGACTGAATTTTGTCTGTTGTCTTCCTCTCCAAAAGATGCCTTTGAGATGATTTAATTTCAGAGCACCCTGAGATTTTCCAAACTGAAAGATAAAAAGGTAAGTACTTCATTTATGTAAAATAGTTTTATCTAGTTTGCTGTGGACATCTGGGGACATAACTATTTCTTCAGACTTCATCACCTCCAGACTACATGTTCCTTGTGGGTAGGAAACATGCCTACCAACTATGTTGTACTGTACTCCCCCAAACATTTAGGACAGTGCTCTGCAAAATGCAAGTGCTCAGTAAATCTGATCGATTTACTGATGATTACCCAGATAATTACATATTGTCAGAAGAACTCTTCTTAATTAACAGAACTCAATCTAAAACACATAATGCTAATGTATGTTATAAAGGAATGACAAAGGCAACCATGCCATAAAAGGCGATCCCTATATGTATCCTAGATGGTGTGGTTTGTTCATATTGGACTCATTCTCACACACCAATAGAAAAGGTTACCATCACTACTGTCTTATTTGAAGACGGCATTATTAATGCGGGGATTTCACTGATTTGTGAATGTCACCTCTTCTTGAGCGAACACACAAAAATATAGTTTGGAAAATAGTCTAAACTTTTGTTAGAAATGAAATTTCTGCTCTTTATTCATTTTGAATTTTTCTTTGTGTTCTTTTAAATCACTAAGTTTAAAATGCCCAAGTCCAACCCTTATCCAGCCAGCTTGGGAGCCCCACTCAAGAATGGCTTATGAAATAAGTAAGGACACAGCAATGTCTGCAGATGACATGGATAGGGATTGGAGGCCACAAAAACAGGTATTTTAACCAAAAAGAAAGATTACATGGCCAAAAATGGTTAATAGAGCATTTGGTATTGCAGCAGTAAAATCAATATGAGAACGAGTTTTTGGGATGGATAAAAGTTGATGAGAAGGGTGAAGAGAGGAAATGGTAAAATACATTGCAATGATAAAGGAAAGCATGTGAATGTAATGCTTTTGAAGCAGTGTGGCCTAATTGAAAAAGCACAGGACTGGGAGTCAGAAGGACCCGGATTCTAATCCAGGCTCTACCACTTGTCCGCTTTGTGACCTTGGAAAAGTCACTTAACTTCTCTGTGACTCAGTGCCCATCTGGAAAATGGGGTTTAAGACTGTGTGTCCCATCTGGGACACGGACTGTGTCCTACCTGATTAATTGTATCTACCCCAGCAATTAGAACAGTGCCTGGCATATAGTAAATTCTTAAAAATGCCATTTTAAAAAAAGCAATACTGTTTATGGACTATTTTGGAAGATAATTTTGGTCACTTCTCAAAGAAAACCATTCTGCTTACAGAAGTCTCACAGAGTTAGTGCTATTCACAGTCACAGATTGCATCTGCTATCCCTGAAAGCCATCTTGTGATGTGGGATAAAAGCTGCATTGTAACTGGATGAGCGAATATGGATGGTTCATTGAAATCTACCATAAAACAGGGAGAAAACTGAATGCTATTCTAGTCAAGGCCTATCTATAAAAAGTTTTTACACTTGAATAATTCAAATGTTTCTTCAAACCCAAAAACTTCCAGATAAAGAAAAAGCATAAACCAGTGTATAGAGCACGGGCTTGGTAGTCCGAGGAACTGGGTTCTAATCTCAGCTCTTCCATGTCTGCTTCATGACCTTGGGCAAGTCACATAACTTCTCTGTGCCTCAGTTACCTCATCTGTAAAGTGGGATTAAGACTGTGAGCCTCATGCGGGACATAGACTGGGTCCAACCTGATTAGAGTGTACCTATCTACCCCAGAGATAAATACAGTGCCCAGAACTAGTAAACACTTAACAAATACCATTAAAACAAACTGAAAACAGCAATAGGGGCTGCAGACATTAAACATAACATCAAGGGACAGTCTTTTTGTGTGTACAATGGGGCCAAGACTGGGGTTTTCCATATTGGTCTTTCCAGACAAACAAACACACACACATGGATTTCAGCCAGCGCTGTCTTCTTTGACTACACAATATAATTGTCTTTTGCATTCTAAGAAGAAGACACCACTGACTGTGAAATCCACATATATATATATATATATATATATATATATATATATATATATATATATATATATACACATCTTGTTAACCAATCCTCACTAGGTATATAGTTCAACTGATCAATTCTTAACATGTATCATTTTCATTGTTTATTTCTATAATAGCTTTCTTCTGCTCTTTAGTGAACAGAGACCTATAATGTCACCATGAATGGGATGAATCTATTTACGATATTATTTGATTTTAAGATCAAATGTTAAAATAATAGTAAATCAATTGATGCCATTTGTTGAACACTATGTGCAGAAGCATGAACCTTGAACTTGGCACTGTAATAAAGGAAAATTGAAAACATGCAGTGTGTTTGTAATTGTGACTATTCAGTAGGCTTGAAGAACTTATTAATGTGAATTTAGGTCATGTTAACATTTCAGAAATAATCTCTATTTTGAAGAGATCTACTGTTCTAGCTACTATACTTAGCATGTCCATTAACATAATCAATCAATCAATCAATCAATCAATCGTATTTATTGAGCGCTTACTATGTGCAGAGCACTGTACTAAGCGCTTGGGAAGTACAAATTGGCATCACATAGAGACAGTCCCTACCCAACAGTGGGCTCACAGTCTAAAAGGGGGAGACAGAGAACAGAACCAAACATACCAACAAAATAAAATAAGTAGGATAGAAATGTACAAGTAAAATAAATAAATAAATAAATAAATAGAGTAATAAATATGTACAACCATATATACATATATACAGGTGCTGTGGGGAAGGGAAGGAGGTAAGACGGGGGGATGGAGAGGGGGACGAGGGGGAGAGGAAAGAAGGGGCTCAGTCTGGGAAGGCCTCCTGGAGGAGGTGAGCTCTCAGCAGGGCCTTGAAGGGAGGAAGAGAGCTAGCTTGGCGGATGGGCAGAGGGAGGGCATTCCAGGCCCGGGAGATGATGTGGGCCGGGGGTCGATGGCGGGACAGGCGAGAGCGAGGTACAGTGAGGAGATTAGTGGTGGAGGAGCGGAGGGTGCGGGCTGGGCAGTAGAAGGAGAGAAGGGAGGTGAGGTAGGAGGGGGCGAGGTGATGGACAGCCTTGAAGCCCAGGGTGAGGAGTTTCTGCCTGATGCGCAGATTGATCGGTAGCCATTGGAGGTTTTTGAGGAGGGGAGTAATATGTCCAGAGCGTTTCTGGACAAAGATAATCCGGGCAGCAGCATGAAGTATGGATTGAAGTGGAGAGAGACACGAGGATGGGAGATCAGAGAGAAGGCTAGTGCAGTAGTCCAGACGGGATAGGATGAGAGTAATGATGTATCATGATAATGATACTAGAGACTCTTCAATGCCTTCTTACACGAGAAAATTTGTTGAAATGGCAACGAATGAATCAAAGTTAAGGTTAAATGAACACAAGAGTAAATTGGGAGTTAGTCTAAGCGAACAGTAGCAAACAGTGTAGTGAGATTTCTCTTTTGGAGGGTAGTTAATTTAAGCTTTGCAATGTGCTGAGAAAGTTGGAGCTGTGGATAAAGCAAGCTTCTAGGCTCTGTAGTGATTTTCAGTATTAAAAAGTTAACAAGAAATTTACAGTAAGAGGTCAATAAAGCTTTACTGAGGTTTTGGTTACCCAGTATTTCATTTAGGGGTAAAGGTGCATTCTGCTCACTCGTAGGATTCTTGTTCCATTTTCTCTCAGCACAACAATACTGTCTTAGGAGATAGACTCCTAGACCTCTAGTCTAGTTTTCTACTGGTTTCCCATGACTTTCCACCATGGGTACATAATTCTAAATGGGAAGGCTCAGGCTCCCTCTTTCTGCTATTTTGGTTCATTTCATTTTTCACATTCTATGTCATTTGGCCTTTCCAATTTCTTAATCTTGTTCTTAGAGCCAGGTTACTAAGTTTAAGACCCACAATATCAGATGTACAAAATAAAAATATCCCCAAATGTTGTTCAAAGTGTGTCCTATTCATAGCATTTCTTTTATTTCACCTCCCCACAGAATGGTCATCTAACCTTATAGGCTTAAGAGTCTTGGTTATTTAAGGTTCATCTTTACTTAAAAGCAAAAGGTTGGACTAGAGCTGGAGGAAAAAGGAAAGGTGAGGTGGGGAAGGGAAAAGCAAATGAAACATATGCCCTAGACTCCACAGAGACCACGGAGACTTATGGCCACCATGGCTGTCACCACTACAGACTCTACTGATACCAAGCAAGGCTAATGGAGGAGCTGTAGGAAGACAAGAAGCCTAGATGCATCCTGGGTTCCACACCACCCTTTTCAAGTCAAAACAAGAAAGCTTTTTGAGAGTGAGAGATTGGGGAGGGGAGAGGGAGGTGTTAATTATATACAACCCTGGCTTTCAAAGGGTTATTATTATTAAGTGCGGTCAAATCATTTCTGATTCATAGCGACTCCATGGATATACTTTCTCCAGAACGTCTTGTCCTCTGCCATAACCTTCAATCTTTCTCACGGTTCTTCTGTTATCATTGTTATGGTCTCTATCCATCTAGCTGCCGGTGTGCCTCTTCCACGTTTTCCCTGGACTTTTCCTAGCATTAGTGTCTTCTCCAGATAATTAGTCCTCCTGATTATGTAACCAAAATACGCCAATCTAAGTCGAGTCATTTGGCCTTCCGAAGACCACTTTGGCTTAATTTGCTCCAAAATCCATTTGTTTGCTTTTCAGGCAGTCCATGGTGTTGGCAAAAACCTTCTCCAACACCACATTTCAAAAGAATTGATGTTCTTTCGATCCTGTTTTTTCACTGTCCAGCTTTTGGATCCATACATTGTCAAGGGAAACCCGTGGTTAAATAACCCAAGATCAATCAGTCAGTAAATCAATGATACTTATTGAAGGATCACTGTGTGTAGAGCACTATGCTAAATGCTTGTGAGAGCACAACAGAATTGGTAAACGTATCCACTGTCCACAAAGAGCTTACAGTCTAGAGGGAGCCAGTCCAATGCTTTAGAGATAGCCAATCAAGGAAACTGAATCTTTTTCCTCAGTAGCCTATTCACAGCCTTCATCTTGAGGTAGGTCTTCCTGAGCCTTCCAGACCAAAGGCCCATAATAACAGTTGTGACATTTGTTAAGTATTTACTCTGTTAAAAGCACTGAACTAAGTGCTGGGGTAGATACAAAATAATTAATTCAGACGCAGTCCTATCTTACATGGGGCTCACAATCTACATAGGAGGAACAGGCATTGAATCCCCATTTTACAGATGGGGAAACTCAGACACAGAGAGGTTATGTGATTTGCCCAAGGTCACACAGCACATAAGTGGTGGAGCCGGGATTAGAACTCCCAGGCTTGCGCTCTCTCCTCTAAGCCATGCCCCTTCTTGGATCTGTGCTTTGCCAGTCTATGTAAGTCTGCTTGCACACAGGGGAGTGAGTTGCCCCTGTTTAAACTAAAAGGAGGTTTCAAAGATTTGGATTTTTTTTCTATTATACCCGAAGAAAGATTATTGTGTTCTTACAAATGCCCTCATTATAGTCTCAGGATTTAATTTACATAATTGAAGCAGTCCAGCTAATTTTAAGAAAATTACAACTTGGTGAAAAAATAACTGTTATACAGTAATTATGGAAAAGATGTTCTGCTTTGTGTCAGGCACAATGAAATTACTAGGTTTAAAAATTAAGAATAAGGGCCTCAAAGCTCTCAATGTCATTTTAAAAATGAGAGAGCGCTGTTAAGAAACAGTTTTGCATGTTAATCACAGAGCTTGGGAACATTTCATTTTAAGATATACGATGTTCAACTTTGTTAGAAATATTGAAAGAGGGAAATTGATTTTTTTTCTGGAAAATTTGCCTGTCACAATTTAAGATGTCACCGTTATTTATGTCTATTAAAGAAGTTTATTATATGAAAAGTCACATACCAAGAGAAAAAGTTCAGTCAGCATCCACTTCATCTGGGATTTATATAATCTCTTTTAATTCAAGGAATCAAGGTCTAATGGTTTATTTTCATTAATATACGACTGAACTCTGTATAGAGATGGAAACATTCAAAACATAAACGAGTTACTGTACATTTCGGATAATGTGTCACCTCAAAGGCCGATTCCTGGAAAAGTATTTCATAAATAAATAAGTAAATTAACTGCTATTGGGAAAAAAAGCTCAAAGTCAGGAAAATGAATTGAGGATGCTTTGCATTGGAAATCAATCTACTAGGAAAGAATTAAACATTAAGTGACAGGTCTTCATTTTGGCTCCTTCTTCAACTTCTGCCTAAACATCATCATCAGTGAACATTTCCTGAGACCTGGCATATGTGATGCCCTTGGATGGAAACTCTACCAAGAAATAGAATATGTAGGCTGTGCCTAAGAACTATGTACAATAAAGCATTTTTACTAGCATTTTTTCAGGTTTTCTAGGTTAGAAATATTCCAAATTACATTTTGCAGATTGCTGCCTTCCGTCATGTTAAGACTTTATTTCCAAAAAAATGTGAACATCCATGTTTTCTGGTTCATTTGTAGATCCAACTAATCAAAGGGCTGTGTAATACCCAAAAGACACATAAACTAAGTGTTTAAAATATATTTTTCTCCAAACCTGAATGTTATGCTTGGCTAACATTAATGATTACTCTACAGATTCATTTTGGCTCTTTTCAATTTTGCAAAATGTGTATTATGTCTCATACTAAAAATTAGATGAGTGGCCATTTCTTCCAAATTGTGTCAGTCAGTCAGTCAATCATGTTTACTGAGCACTTACTGTGTGCAGAACACTGTACTACACTCTTGGGAGAATTTGCCCTTGTGTCCGTGCATTTATAATACACTGGGTTTATACTGTTTTTTTCCCCTCTTGATCATCCCTAAATCTGTGCCCCAAGACAGTCATCCCATTTCTGAATGTGATGATGACCTATCCTCAGTTGATGCTATGGCATGTCATTTAAGTTTTGCAATATTCTGTCTACCCTTTTCACAATTACCCTATTTCAGCTCATTTTATAATGAGCTTTTATAAGAGCAAACCTTATCATAGAAAGCACCATCTTCAAATATGTAGGGGATAAGTGTGTTTGTGTATGCATGGGAACACCCTTGTATATGTATGAGAGAAAAATAATGGTTCATACGCTTCCTCGCTAGGGAGAATGGAGCTTTCCAGAATGGTTGCCAGGACTTTACAAAGAGGGAGAAATTTGTCTCCCTACTACCCCTACCAGGCTACTCAAAGCTAAACTAAGTACTTTCCCATAAGGTCCATTGAACACAAAACCATTTTAGGAAATGGGCTGGATACAGAGAAACGTCCACACTCTTTGAACAATCCTTCTAGCAATGTTCATCTCTAATGTGTCCTTAGCAGTTAACACTGCTAGACATCCTGCATTAGGGAAGATGGCCATCCATCCATCTCCATCCAGCGACCTGAGAGTCCATGGCAAGTCCTACTGGGGTCCCATTTTTGACTCAGGTTGCTGGAGGGGACTAAACAGAGTGGTACAGTAACAGGAAGTGATGGAAAGTTTGTCTGCCTGCCTGAATGCCTCCTCATCTTTCTCTTCTTTGGCAACAAAACTAACTGACTCTTCTATAGCCACATCTCAGCTGGTCCTTTCTAGGCCATTCCTTAGGCTTTTCCAGTCCAAGAAGTGGTAATGTGGCTTCTAAGGAAGGCACTAGAGTGCTGCCACTGCCACCTTGACCGTGGAAACCATCACCCACCTGTGCTAAGGCTATCGACTCTACCACTCTAGCCATTCAGCAGTTACCAGAAGTAGCATGACAGCAGAGATGTGGCAACTGTGGAAGTGTTCACCCTTGACCTCATTTTTTCTGTTTCCTCTCTTTCTGTTTCTATCCTTCTTTGGTTTCTCCCTGATCTCATTTACTTCCTGGATTGCCAACCCTTCTCCTCTAAAAAAACACCAGTTGCTTTATTAAGAGTGTGCCTTGCAGGTTTTGGTGGCAAAAACCTGAGACTCCAGAAACCTGAGCCTGACTGAAGAAGTTCAGGGTTGGGGATGGGGTGGGGAGGAGGTTCTCCAGGCAACATCACAGGGGATGTGAGCTGGGAGAGTTTCCAATTTGAGCTGGGACAGTTTTTCCAAAAAGTGTTGATCTCCAGAAACAAACCACTGATCAGAGTAGGCCCCCAAATGAAAATAACATCCCAAGTTGGCTCAGTTCCTTCCCACCTAACTCAGGGCACTGCAAATTCCAACAATTATGAGAAGCAGTATGGCCGAGTGGAAAGATCATGGGCCTGCAAGTCAGAGGACTTGGGTTCTAATCCTAGCTCTGTCACTTGTCTGCTGTGTTACCTTGGGCAAATCATTTAATTTCTCTGTGCCTCACTTTCCTCATCTATAAAATGAGAATTCAGGGTCTGTTCTCTCTCCTATTTAGACTGTAAGTCCCATAAGGGACCTGATTAACTTGTTTTTACCCCAGCACTTAGAACAGTGCTTGGCACATAGTAAGCACTTAGCAAATATTATTATAACACTAATTATATTATTTAAAATTACTATACATTATTATATAATTGCATTATTATATAATATGTATAATACTATTATAATAGTATTAGTAACAGTCCTAGGGTAAAGTCAATCTGCTTCAGGACCAATGCCCACTAGGAGTTGAATTGCTAAGCCCTGTCATGAACATGCTAAGCACTCCCAGCTGGGCTCAGCGATGCATCAATCGAATGATAATAATAATAACAATGATGGTATTTGTTAAGCGCTTACTATGTGCCAAGCACTGTTCTAACCATGGGATAGGTACAAGGTAAACAGGTTGTCCCACCTGGATCAGTGGAAAGAGTCTTTGGAGTCAGAGGTCGTGGGTTCAAATCCCACCGCCACCAATCATCAGTTGTGTGACTTTGGGAAAGTCACTTCACTTCTCTGTGCCTCAGTTCTCTCATCTGTAAAATGGGGATTAAGACTGTGAGCCCCATGTGGGACAACCTGATCACCCTGCATGCCCCCAGCGCTTAGAACAGTGCTTTGCACATAGTAAGCACCTTAAAAAAATCCCCATTTTACAGATGAGGTAACTGAGGCACAGAGAAGTTAAGTGGCTTGCCCAAGGCCACAAAACAGACAAGTTACTCTCTGTGGTCCACTAGGCCATGACTGACTGGCCAAGACTGGCTTGCTCTTGTTCAGACTTCAGAGCAAGCAAGGAGACATTTGTAGCCAGGAAAGAAGCTAGCAATCAAAGACGTCTCCGCTCCTCAACTCCTCCCCGTCCATTGCTCACTTTTAAGCAGACATGTCAAGGTTTCACAGAAAGAATTTCCGAACAGGTTTATCCCTGTCTAGGAATGCATAAGACAATAGTGTAAAAAAATTAAGCTGAAACCAACCAAAACCACTCTAACAATGGAGTTAAAGAGACTCCTGCTATCAACGCTCATAGGGTTAGAAGGGACTCACTGCACTTAAGAAGGGGGTGGGGGAGGAGGACTTTTTTTGGTCATTTTATTAATGACACTGTTAAGTGCTCACTATGTGTCAAACACTGTTTTAAGCGCTGGGGTAGATGAAGTTAAACAGGCCAAATACAGTCCCTGTCCCACCAGGGGCTCACAGTCTACATAGAAGAGAGAACAGGAATTGAACAGGAAATTTAGGCAAAGAGATTTCAAATGACTTGCCAAGGTCACAACACAGGCAAGCGACAGAGCCAAGGATTAAAACACAGGTCTTCTGCCTCCCGGGCCCCTGCTTTAATCCATTATTATTTTTAAACCCTATTTTTTATTATTTTAATGTATTTTATTTTATATTGTATAGTATTTGTTAAGTGCTTAATATATGTCAGGCATTTACTAAGTTCTGAGGTAGATACAAGCTAATTAGGTTGGACACAGTCCATCTCCCATATGGGGCTCACAATCTTAATACCCATTTAATGGGTGAGGTAACAAGCACGGAGAAATTAGGTGACTTGCACAGGGTCACACAGCAGACACTGGTGGAGCTGGGATTAAAGCCAAGGTCCTCTAACATCCAGGTCTGGGTTCTTTCCACTAGGCCACACTGCTTCCTTCAGGAAGGTCTTAGTAGGTTTTAGGTTATAAATAGGTTATTTGGCTTATAGGTTATAAATAGATTATTGAAGTGCCTCTAGGCTCAAACAACCAGCATCACCTTCTTCTCCTAAATTATCTTCTGTTCCAGGCTTAAAAGAGCCATGGCGTAGCAGATGACCTGAGTTCTACTCCCAGTTTAACGGCTTGCCTGCTGTGTGACCTTGGAAAACTCACTTAACTTCTCTGTGCCTCAGTTTCCTCAGCGGTAAAATAGAGATTCAATTCCTCTTCTCTCTCCTGCTTAGACTTGTGAGCCCCATGTCAAGTAGGGACTATGGATAGACTGATAGTCTTTTCCAACCCAATTTGCTTGTACCCACCCCAGCGCTTAGTACAGTGCCTGGCACATAGTAAGCATTTAACAAGTACCACAATAATTATTGTTATCATTATCATTAACACAGTGCTTTACATAAAGTAAGCACTTAAATACCACAATAATTTTTATAATTATTATTATTATTTGAGGGCAAGTGCATCAAGTGTGCAGGGTAAAGTAGAAAGGTGGAGGGGGGGAATGGGGACCTTCAGCCGGAGATCCCCAGAGCCTTAATCTGGTGCTGTGGAAAACAGCTGGTGTGTCTAACATACTTCAGTTTTCATCTTCCTTCCAAATAGATGATTCACAACTGCAGCTGAAACAGTGGTGCCCTTAGTCAAAGCAGGACACCTTTACTATTTCCTTATCACAAAATATTGTCATCTGAACGAAATGGCTGGTGATTTCTCCTTCACATGCCTCATCAACACGTCTGGTTTGTCCACAAATCCTGCTCTGAGCTGATTTTATAATTCAAACTAATATTTATTTTCATCTTCTCCTGCAAATGACTTTTCTGTCTCTTCCATAATTCACCCTCAAATACAGTCAACTGCTTGTGCTTTAGGTAAATCTACCAAATGCTTGTTTTTCCTCCAGGAGCTTCTCTGCTTATCCGATACACAGATATTCCTTTCCTAGTAATTCAATTAGTACTATGCAAAGGCCACATGAATTATACATCGATTTCTGAAGTTTAGAATTGGTGACAGATTATCAACTCCATTTTAGAAAATTCATATCAAGCATCTAGTGTGCTCCCACAAACACTACAATCCTTCATAATATATTTTTACCAAGTTAGTACAACCCTGTAACATATGGTTTGTAGCCTTTTTACATAACTCCCTCATTGTTGATGCTGTTTGAAAATAGCTCATAGGAAAAAATCTGGATAAGATATAGACTAAGTGCTGTAGTTTGATACAAATCCCCATGTTTACCCCCTAAGCACTAAATAGTTTGATTTCCTGTCTATCTACCATTGATGAGTGTTACAAACCACATTTAGGGATAAATCTCTAGTACATCAGCTTCAAATGACTGGTGAAACACACTGCTGTGTTATGCCAGGCAGGACCAGTGACCTTATAAAATAGTGATTATCATCCATCAGTATAGTCAAGTAGTTTGAAAAATAGCACTAAGGGTGAAGAATTGACAAAATTCTGTTATTTTCTACAATTCAAATAATAGTTTTCTTTGAATTAGACATCTACAGGAGTCTTCAAGCAAGAGTTAGCCAATCATCCATTCTTAGGAATCAATCATTCAATATATCAGTGGTATTGTGAGCTCCTTGTGGGCAAAGAATATGTTCACCATCTCTATTGCATTTCATTCTTCCAAATACTTAGTAAAGTGGTTTGCATAGAATAAGCAATCAATAAAAACCAGACTGATTAATTAATTGATTTGAGTGCCTATTGAGTGCTGGACACTGTAATCATAATAATAATGGTATTTGTTTAGCGCTTACTACATGCCAGGCACTGTACTAAGTCCTGGAGTGGATACAAGCAAATTGAGTTGGAAACAGTCCATGTCCCACGTTGGGGCTCACAGTTTCTGTCCCCATTTTACAGAAGAGGTAACTGAGGCACAGAAAAGTGAAGTGATTGCCCACGGTCACACAGCAGTGTTTGGAAGAATACAATGGTAGCAAAACACACAGTCCCTGCCTTCAAGTTTATATTCTAATGGAGGAGCAAACAAAAATTATTTACAGAAAGTGGAAGTTGGAATAATAAGTAGAAGTAGGAAACAGTATAAACATAACAAGTTGAACCCCAAAACCTCAACCCCACAAAGTTGAAACCCTCAACCCCACAGCACTTATTTTTAAATTATATACTACAAATGATTTACTGATATTAATGTCTGTCTCTCCCTCTAGACTTCAAACTCATTGTGGGTGGATAATGTGTTTGCCAAGTCTATTGCATTGTACTCTCCCAAGAGCTTAGTACAATGCTCTGCACATAGTAAGCACTTAATAAATACCTTTGATGATGGTGATAATGAAGTTGGAACAACTGAAAACAGAACTGAGTGAACTGATAGAATAAAAGCATATGTAAATAAATTTATGTAATATTATGCATATGCTGAGAGTACAATTAGTACCAATGATGGGTGATGTCTGATGCAACTGGGATGTTGTAAATTAATTGGGGAAGTATTCCTGGAATCAGGTGGGCTTTTAGGAGGCTTTCAAAGATGGGAAAAATAGTGGCCTGTCCGATTAGGCATGGAGGGAATTCCAGATTGGGTAAATAGCAAGAAATAGGAACAGTAAGAATGAGAGAAAAGAGTAAGTTACAGTTGAATGGGCAGCTTGGAAGGAGCAAAGAACGCAACCTGGGCAGTAACAGGCAAAGAGTAGATAGATATGTAAGATGGAGGAATCTGGTGAAGAGACTTGAAGCCAATGTTCAGGAATTTTGGCTGAAGTGGAGGGAAATGGGTAACCATTGGAGTATTCTCGGGGGTGGAGAAGTGTGTGCCAAGTGATGTTGTGGGGAGCACTGTGGATTTGGGACTCAAAAAAGAGAATGACTAGGGTCAGGAGAGACCAGAAAGAAGGCTGATGCAGTAGTTTAATTGTGAATTTGGACTGGGATGCTGTGTAGTTGATTAATGGAGAGCAAGTAGTGAGTTTGGGAGATGCTAGAGAAGAAGCATCAGTAAGATTTAGGAGTTGAGAGAATGTGAGTATTGAAAGACAGTAAAGAATCAAAAATGATGCCTGATATGAACATTTCTGGGAAAGGAAAGATGGTGGTGTGATTGACGGATATAGAAAAGTTAGGAGGAGGACTGGCTTGGAGAGGGAAGATAAAATCTTCAAAAAATTGGAGTCTGAAAAATCAATCAATCAAGGGTATTTATGGAGTGCTTACTGTGTGCACTAAACTGTACTAAGCGCTTGCAGGAGTGCCAATGCAATAGAATTAGTAGACACAATCTTTGTCCTCAAGGAGTTTACATTCTAGTGGGTGAGATGAACATTAAAATAAATTACAGACAGGGAAAACCATGGAGTATAAGGTTATGTACATAACTGGTGGGGTGAATATCAAAGTGTTTAAAGGGTACAGACCCAAGTGCATAGGGGACACAGAGGAAAGGCAATCAGGGTGGGGAAAGGAGAAACTAGTCAGGAAAAGGGTTCTTGGAGGACAAATTATTTTAATAGGTCTAGGAACATTCAAATCACATTCATTTTGATCATTAATAATACTTTGGCATTAAATTCATAAATAAAATGCAGATCATGGAGAGAGAAAACATCTTGATTCTACCATGGGTCCTATTCAAGTGTCAAATTATAAATAACCTCACTATGAAGTGCCTAGGAAAATGATGATAACAGGTTGCAGACCTGGAGGATTTGCTTTACTGAATCACCTTGGGTCCAATTATCACCTTGCTGGACCATCATTTGATCACATTAATTCTATAATAGTGCAGCTCTTGTCAACAATTTTATGGCATTTGGATACAACATCCTTTAAGAGTTTCTTTTCCATCTAATAGTACGCTCATTAAACTTCAAAGTAGTAAATATTTATCACTTTCAATTCCAATACTTACCTCAGAGAGTTATGAACCATAGTTAATTAAGGCTTATAAAACACTTTAAGTTTCTTGGATGAAAAATCTAATCTATTCAGAAGCTGAATAGTATTAGGGAAATTATTTTTCATCTACAATAGCTTTTTTACAAAGATGAATCCTTTCATTTTAAACTCAAAACAGACCTGAAATGGATGAGAGATTTTGCCCCACAAATACATCTGGCATAGAATGTCCAGTGTTATATAAAATAATTCAGCTTCAACAAGCAGCAAAGGGATACTTCAATTAATCACTGCCTTATGGTGGTTTGAAAACTGCTGAGATATGTTCTAGAAACATGAAAGTCTCTTTTACTGCTGATCTTCATTTCTGATGATTGACATGATATTGTCATCATAGACACTACTCTGCTTTCCATTTTAACACGCATTTCATTTTTATTGTTCCATTGTAATTGCTTCAATCTTATGTCCTGGCTGAGTCCCATTACAACCTCTGGGTTCAGACCCTACAACTGTAATTTGATAGATCGTGTTCCCCAAGGAATGGCAGAATAGCAGAAGCTACAGAAAGAAGATCACCAATGAAACCATCCAACATCTTCTCTTTTGGGACCATGGAGATAGTCAGGAAGATAGCCATGCTAATGCGGCAACTCTAAGCCTGCCCTAGTGATATTTCTACAGACAAATGAATAAATACCAAGTGCTTCAGCTTTTTGTGTCATTTACTTTCTTATGGATATCTGTGGCATGATATGCTTGAAAAGGGAGCATGTTATTTTCCTACATCCTAGGGCCATTTGTGGGTAAATAGGATGCTATCCAACCTGATCAGCAGGAAAAGTCCCAATATCTGGGATTTTCTGGGTTTTCCATCTGATAGTTGATAAATGCCAACAAAAATCCCAATTAGAAGCAACTGGATTCTGAGAAAAGAATTAGCTGTTTTTATTACAACCAACTCACTTCTCTCAGGCTCTCCTGGAGGAATTCACTGGCTGGGCTGCTGCTTGATGTTGTGACATCAGAATACCATTTGTCACAAGAGCCAGTGTGTTCCTGGGCAGACCAGAGCAAGTCCTGGAACTTTAAAAAAATGCATACTTGTCCTGCGCAGTTTGACACAACTTTTCAGAACCCTGATATTTCTGAATATCCAGAGAATCATATACTTCAGCCTGCTAATACTAGCAGAAGCGCTTTGCACAGAGCAGGAGTTCTGTAAATGTTACTGGTGATGATGAGGAAAAGGGGGAGGTGAGGACTCAGAAGTGACAGCCTGAAATGATTCCCTTAGCACACTTTTTCCACATGATTGCTTTCTCATAAACTCATTTCCTCAACTTTCTTGGCAGAGTCACGTTAACTACCCCATGGACTCAGGACTAATTGAGTTTGTGGGGCTCCTACTTAGTAGGTGGTCTCATTATGTCACACCACAATCAGATGATAATGAATCCATCTCCCCAATTTAACTGATTAGGGCCCAGTGAAGAATCCTGCATTCCCAGAGTAACTCCACTTCACCACCTTCCCAGTTCAGCAGGGACAACTGGATTTTATGTGTGTATGCACTGTTACCATGCCCATTAATGTTTGCTAATGGTACAATTCGCATGTTCAGCTCCTGGGGCTTGCTCATGGCAGCAGTTGGCATAGCTCTGCCTGGATTGGATAAAATCACAGTCAAGGAGAGGAGAAGCCAATTGCGGGGGGGATTTTCCTCTCCTCATTTCTCTCTCTGGGGTCTCTCTTCCCCTTCTGATAATAACAATAATAATAATAATGATAATAATAATGGCATTTATTAAGCACTTACTATGTGCAAAGCACTGTTATAAGCACTGGGGAGGTTACAAGGTGATCAGGTTGTCCCACGGATCTATTCGGACCCAGTCCCCGTCCCACACAGGACTCAAGAGCCATTGAAGGAGAGCAGGACAACAGATAGAGACAATTCCTACCCAACAATGGGCTCACAGTCTAGAAGGGGTGGAGACAGACAACAAAACAAGTAGACAGGTGTCAAAACCATCAGAATAAATAGAATTATAGCTATATTCATTCATTCATTCAATCGTATTGATTGAGCACTTACCGTGTGCAGAGCACTGTACTAAGCGCTTGGGAAGTACAAGTTGGCAACATATAGAGACGGTCCCTATCCAACAACGGGCTCACAGTCTAGAAGGGGGGGAGACAGACAACTAAACAAAACATATTAACAAAATAAAATAAAATCATCATTAATAAAATAGAGTGGTAAATATGTACAAGTAAAATAAATAAAGTAATAAATATTTACAAATATATACAAGTGCTATGGGGAGGGGAAAGGGGTAGGGCAGAGGGAGGGAGGGCGATGGGGAGGGGAGGAGGAGAGGAAAAAGAGGGCTCAGTCTGGGCAAAAGGGTGCTCAGTTTGTTAAGTACTTACTATGTGCCTGGCAGTAAGTGCTGGAGTCGATACAAATTAATCAGGTTGGACACAGTCCATGTCTCACATGGTTCTAAATTTTAATCCCCATTTTCCAGATGAGGCAACTGAGGCACAGAGAAGTTAAATGACATACCCATGGTCACACAACAGACAAGGGGAGGATCCGGGATTAGAACCCAGATCCTCTGTCCTTTGCAAACCCACTTTAGCCCCCAGCATTGCAGTCTCTCGCTCCAGTCCCCATCAGTGGGCATTCTGCCTAGAGATTGGTCAATCATATTTACTGAAAGTTTATTATGTGTAGAGCACTGCACTAAGCACTTGAGAATACAACAGAACTAGCCTATAACAAGCTTACAGTGCAGGAGGGACCATGCCTAGAGACCAAGGGTTGAAACAGAGAAGCAGCTTGGCTTAGTGGAAAGATCACAGGCTTAGAAGTCAGAGGATGTGGGTTCTAATCCTGGCTCTGCTACTTATCCGCAGAGGGACCTTGGGTAAGCCACTTAACTTCTCTGTGCCTCAGTTAACTCCTCTGTTAAATGGGCATTAAGACTGTGAGCCCCACATGGGACAACCTGATCACTCTGTAAATACCCCAGCGCTTAGACCAGTGCTTGGCACACCACCCACGAGCTGGTTCTGTCCATAATTATTATTATTATTACCATTATCCATCCATGAGCTGGTTCTGTCTCCCACAAAGCAGCCCTCCACCCACACCGGACCTGCACCGGTCCTCCTAGCCACAAATCCACACCTCCTAGCCACAGACCCCACATCGATCAGTCAACTGTACTTACTGAGCGCTTACTGTGTGCAGAACACTATGCTAAGTGCCTCTCCCAAGCGGATCTCCCAAAGCTGGGAGATCGGTTGTACCCAGCTTTTTCCTGAGATGTGGCACACTCCCCTGTTCAACCCCCTTTCCCCATTTTGTGTCCCTACTGCCCAAGCCCCTCTTCCCCAGGCAAATGCCTTCAGGCCACCTCCCACCCATCGTGGCTTAGTGGCAAGACCCCGGGCTTGGGAATCCGAGGTTGTGGGTTCTAATCCTGGCTCTGCCACTTGTCTGCTGTGTGGCCTTGGGCAAGCCACTTCACTTCTCTGGGCCTCAGTTACCTCATCTGGAAAATGGGGATTAAGACTGTAAGCCCCACGTGGGACAATCAGATTACTTGGCACATAGTAAATGCTTAACAAGTACTATCACTATTATTATTATCATTATTACTACCTGAGCGCTTAGAACAGTGAGCAATGAGCAATGATTATCTGAGCCAGATTAGCTACAGTTTGAGCACATGGTGGGCTGCAGCTCCCAGATGCCTGGGGGGTGGTTTCCACAAGTTCTTTCAAGCAGTAGGTATGAGCTGCAGGGATAGAAGGAGTACTACTGTGGGAAGGTGAGTCATCAGGGTAAAGTCTACTTCATTAGGCCATCCTTGATGATGGCTATTGATGGAGGTGGGGATTTCAGCAGCTTCAGATACTTTTGCACATCTGGAGTCCCCTCTAGTCCAAGGTCCTTGGGCTCCAGCCCCACAGGCCCCTGGGTTCATCTGTCCCTGGTGTTGCCACTTACGTCACAGTGAAACATATGCTCCTGCTTACAATTTCCATGAACTTTCACTTGGCCCCAAAATTACCTTTTTCTATTGAGGATTCTGCCAAAAGGTAAATTTTCTACTGGAAAATTATATTCACAAAACATAAATGGTTGTAAGCAGGCACAAGCTGTGTGCAAAACATTCATCCCAATCCACTTAAATACGTATCACTGGGGGTTTCCATCTCATATGTAGATTGCCCTTCAGAGCCTACATCTTACTGAGGATCTTGAGACTTGTTCTATAATTCACTACAGATAAAAGCTGGGTCCTGGATGTTATTCAGTTTTGTCCTGCTTAATCTGTAAATGTCCCCTAACAAAATGCACAGAACTCAATTATCCTATTTCAGGAAAAATGGCTAAATCAACCCCCTCATGATTTTGTCTTTATTTGCAGGAAGTGTCAATGTTTCTTTCCTGCTACTTTAACCCTGTTAGGGGACTTCATTTACTGCCTCGTTACATTGTCTTTCAAGTATTTACGATTATAGGAGCTACTGTGGTAGAAACTCAAATTCTGAGCATCCTGGTTTATATCATGGATGGAAAAAAGAAGATGTTTAATGTCCTGTCTCGATTTTTTGATGTTTTGTCCCTTCTGGCTCTCCTTGTGCCTGTCATCCTGGAAGCTGGAAATAGTCTTGAACACAGGTACCCAGTACAGATCTTTGGGGCCTGAAATCTGTCTAAATAAAAATCTGGAGGTTATATTGGAGCTCAAGCTGAATGACTCAAGCATGTAGTAGTGACTCTAAAAGAGAAAGCAAGATAGTTATAAATATATATAAGCATATAATAGAATATGCTGATGTTTGTCATATGTATGTATATATATATATACATAACAGATTGGCATATTACATTACTTATATTATGGTATAGCAAATAAGGAATAAAGAACAACACTGTAGTCATTTCCCCTCAAGGCCCTACTGAGAGCTCACCTCCTCCAGGAGGCCTTCCCAGACTGAGCCCCTTCTTCCTCTCCCCCTCTCCATCCCCCCCACCTTACCTCCTTCCCCTCCCCACAGCACCTGTATATATGAATATATGTTTGTATGTATTTATTACTCTATTTTATTTGTACATATTTATTCTATTTATTTTATTTTGTTAATGTGTTTTGTTTTGTTCTCTGTCTCCCCCTTCTAGACTGGGAACCCACTGTTGGGTAGGGTCCATCTCTATATGTTGCCAGCTTGTACTTCCCAAGCGCTTTGTACAGTGCTCTGTACACATTAAGCGCTCAATAAATACGATTGAATGAATGAATGAATTAGGCAGCCTTCTTAGAATAATGGGTTCATTTGGGAATCCAAAAGTGTCACTGAAGAGCAACAGATGAACAAGCAAAGTGTCTTCTCCTTCACATCCAACATACCACTCTTTTTCCCATCTTCAAAGTCTGACACTGCACCTCCTCCTTGACATTACAGTGTCCTCCTGGAGACCTTTCCTGATTCATCTCTCATCTCCTCGCCCTATTCGTTTCCCTGATTACTGCACACTTAATCACTCGGGTATTCATTTGCCCCATCACCCCCAGTAACACTTAAGTTCAGATCTTTAAATTCTGTTGCTTCTCCCAGCCTGTAATTTATTTCAGTGTGTCTCTCCAATGCTGACTGTAAGCTCCTTGAGCAAGAACCACGTGTTTGGAGCCACCAGTCCATCATTAGCTCCAGGATTGCCCAGAGACTACCCAGTGTCCAGTGCAGCCTCCTTCTTTTGGCTTCCACTGTGGGGGACTCTTCTCCAACTGCAGGAGGAGGAGCAGAGTCACTGGAAACATGTAGCCTTGTTGGGGGCAGGGAACACGTCTGCCAGCACCAATTCATTTTACTCTCCTAAGCCCAGGGATCTGTACATAGTAAGGGCTTAATAAATTCCATTGATGATGATGATGATATAACTCAGAGTATTGGGAAAGTTGAGCGGGTTTTAAATAAAGTGCTGTGTCCTAGATTAGTGACGAAGCTGAGGATTTCCTCACCCAGAAATGTTTTGCTTAATTCTATGTTGCAGACCAGCTCCCACTGTTTGCAATTTTCCCATTTTATTTGTGTCATTCTTTCCCCAATTAAATGGTGAGGCTCTCGTGGGATACGGACCGTGGTCAAACTCTTCATTTTTGTTGTCCCACACACAGAGCACAGTCTTTATCCATTCACTCATTTAGCTGTACTTATTGAATGCTTACTGTGTGCAGAGAACTATATTAAGCGGTTGGGAGAGGACAGTATAACAATAAACAGATGCATTCCCTGTCCACGATTAGCTCCAAAGTCAGCACTTAGTAAATACCATAATTATCAAACAAGAAAGCCCCTACTTCCCCAAGCCAAGCTGAAGGGGCAGCCAATTAGGTGACCATCCTTTGCTCCTCTCTATCTGATGCTCTGTCACACCTCCCCTTATGCCAGCCAGCTACACCAAGGCTCTTGTTCCATTACCTGTTGGCTCTATTGTCTGTTAAGGGGTGGAGAGAAAAATGGGAGCACCAGAGAGGGAAAAGGTCATATGACATTTCTATGCCTCTGTACGTGCAAGACTAAGCAATCTAGAATAGTGTCCTGTACAAAATAGGTGCTCAATATATACTAATATATACTACTAATGATGATGGCTATCCCGCCTCCCTGACCCCAGGGGAATGATAAATTCCAAGGATTTAAATCCAGGTATTCCTTCATATCTTCCACTAATCTTTTTTTCTTCTTTTTTTTTTGGTCAGCGGTTTATCTGCAGCAACAAACTGTGGGGACTCATTAACATGGGAAATATGGGAAATGAGATGTGAATCTAGTCTCAGACTGAATGGGCAACCCCAGAGATTTCCCAATTATGCCATAACTTGGAGAGACAGCTGTCTTTTTCCTTTGCATCCTACTGTTTCAATCTCAGGGGTCTATGCCACCCTCCAGAAAAAGTAGATAAATTTACTCTCCTGAGCCATTCTGCAGCTCCTTTTCAGGAGCAAAATGTGCAATTGCTGATAAAAAAAATTGCAATGCTTTTTAAAAAATATTCTGACTTTCACAACATGATAAATATAGCCAAAGATTTGTACTATGACCTTTTTGAATACAGTGGAATAGCAGGTGTAGCTCTGCTTTTTGGAAAAGTGACTAATTGATTAAGTTCTATCCTGTGAAATTTCCATAAAGTATAAGTTCACCAATCACTAAGTCAATCAATCAATGGTATTTATTTTGCACTGTTCTAAACATTTGGGAGAATACAATATAAAATGATCAGGAAGCAAAAACATCAACCATCCTGAGAGAAACATCATAGGACAACTGCTGTCATGAAGTTTCCAACCGAGTTTTCCTAATGAGTCAAAACTCGAGAATATTGGGCTCCAGCACTCTGGATGATCCGATATTTGGTCTGTTTTTGAAAAGGGGTTTTTGGCACTTTTAAACTGCTTTCTGGAATATCAGGCAAGAGCCTTCAATCTAAACTCACTCCAAACTCACTTCAATATACAGATTCTACACTATGTTTTCAAGCTTCAGGCAGAAAGTGTCAAGTAAACAAACCTGTCAAGAAGAGGTTCTCTTTCAGGGTGAGAAAGCAGCAACTGCCCACTTCCATCGAAAACCACCTTCAAGGATGGCCTAACGAAGCTGACTAAGTGAAACATGCTGGTAACTCCTGACCATGTCATTTTCTCTCAACAACACTCCCAGGTCAGCTAATCAACTGCAATTTACCATTAATTGTGCAGGAAATGCCAGGATTAAGTTGGCCCTAGCTGCATTTGGAAGTACAGCATAGTTGCTGAAAAAGTTGTTTTGATCCATTGAAGTACTAAATCACAGGCAAAATAGATGGAATGCAGCTTTCAAAGAATCAGTGGCGTTGCTGCCCCTGCTGGATTGGATTCCATCACTTTGAGGGACATAGGCTGTTATTTATGTTTGTCTCTCAGTGTCTGATTCTTCTCTTCTTTGAGTGGAGAGAATGTGCTCAAGAACACACACCAGGTCACCCTATGTCATTTTGAAAGGGGTAACAGAATGTCCTCCCTGGCCCCATCAGTGTATATCCTGGCATGCAACACTTAGCAGGCCATGTGAAAGCTTGCTCTGTGTTATCTTCCAGGACCTGCTCCAGACTCCTTGCACATACTGGACAGCTTGTTCATAGAGGAAAGAGATGAGAGGGAGAAAGACAAGAAGGGAAGGTTCTTCGTCCATGCCCAAAACAAGGATCAGAGAAGAGGAACAAGATGATAAGTCCCTTAGTCCTGTTCTTTTTCTTGAGACTTTAGACCTATTTCCTTGAGCTCCACTTTAATTTCCTACTTGTCCTCTGGGAATCTATGTTATTGGCTCAAGCATGAAATGCACCAAGTCCTTCGACTCAGTGCTGACTATTCGTATTTGAAGCTGAATGTAACCTGTGGGCTTTTCTTCATCCTGCCCAAAACAACTGGAGCACATAAAGATTTTGTATAGAGTTATGCCCGCATTGTTTTTTGACTCCACTGACCTGTAATCAATGGCCCTTTTTAAGCAAGGAGGAAAATTTCCCCACTCAGAACTGAGTTCCCCTCAGTCAATGCTGGAGAAACAGTCTTGAGGACTTGCCAAATGTTCAAAGTTTTGAGTTCAATTTAGAGGAAAAGCCTTCAAACATCCAGCCTGCATTTCATGCTTAATGATTAGCTCTCCTGCTTTGAGCTCCTTAGCAGGCAGGTGTTGAGCTGATTCAATACATTTGCCTAAACAGGCATTTCAGAAAACAGCTGGAACAAGCAGTTCAATCCTAAATGAATCTACTCAACAACATTCCTACAAAAACCTGCAAATTTTGATTTAATACTAAATGCATGGCACATTTACCACTTCCCACATAGTAAGTACTAACCAATATGACTGAGTGTTGTCACTTCTCCTCCTAGCTATGGTCACCTTTGTCTCCTGCTCTAGTCTAGCCTGGTACATAAGCATTTGTTTGCTGAAGACATTCTCTGAGCTTTCCCCTGTAAGCCCAGATTCCCATCAAAGCTAAATGGATGTGGGAGAGAGAGAGAGAGAGAGAGAGAAAGAGAAAGAGAACAGTAGAAAGTATTAAAGTTTATTTAGGCCTGTGATCTGTTGCTCTTCAAATCCTTCTTTTAGACGTGCGCTCAATAAATATGATTGAATGAATGAATGTGACAGAGTCTAACTCTCGTATTCAATACCAGGTCAGAAACTAGTAGATTGCTGTGCTCCCTTAATCGTGACCTGTCTATTTTACTGCTACCACCTTGGCCACATCCTCCCTCTGGCCTAGAATTCCTTCCTGCTTTGTAACCAGCAGAACACCATTCTTCCCACCTTCAAAGCCTTATCAAAATCACATCTCCTCCAAGTGGTCTTTCCTGACTAAGCTTTTATTTCTCCTACTTTCTCCCGCTTCTGCATTACCTATGCACTTGACTCTGTACAGTTTAAGCTCCACCCTCAGCCTCATGCCAGTTATATACCAACTCTGTTATACTGTACCCTCTCAAGTGTTTAAAACAGGGCACTTCACACATTCAGCATTCAATAAACACTGTTGATTTGGTGTTAGATGAGGAAGCAGTGGCAGGGAGGAGAGTTTTCAAGTGTCATGGGATTTCCTCAGAGTTTGCACTCATCTAAGTCCTCCCATCTCCTCATTCTTATGCCAACACTTCTGCATATGGCTTCTACACAGAGAAAGTCTTTCTTATACCATTTCAATTACTGGTGGCCATTCCTCCTTAGCCAGTTATTTCACAACTTCAGAAATGCTTGGTTCAAAACTTGATGATTTGTCATCATCAAGAGTACATATTGAGTGTTTACTATCAATCAATATCTATCAATTGTATTTATGAAATGCTTACTGTGTGTGCAAAGCACTATACTAAGCACTTGGGAGAGTACTATATAACAATATAACAGAATTGGAAGACACACATTCCCTGCCCACAGTGAGCTTATGATTGAGAAGGAGAGACAGGCATTAATATAAGTAAATAAATTATGGATATGTACATAAGTGCTTTGCGGCTGAGGAAAGGGAGGAGTGAAGGGAGCAAATCAGGGTGATGCAGAAAGGAGTGGGAGAAGAAAAAATGAGGGCTTAGTCAGGGGAGGATTCTGGGAGGGGATGTGCTTTTAATAAGATTTTGGAAGTGAAGAGCGTGATTGTCTGTTGGATATGATGAAGGAGTTCCAGGCCAGAGGAAGGATGTGGCAAGGGTTTGGAGGTGAGATAGACAAGACTGAGGTACAATGATTAGGTTGGCATTAGAGCAACAAAGTGTGAAGGATGGATTGTAGCAGGAATTCAGGAAGGTAAGGTAGGAGGGGGCGAAGTGAGTCAGTGTTTTATAGCCTATGGTAAGGAGTTTCGGTTTGATGAGTAGGTGGATGGACAATCACTGGAGGTTCTTTAGGAGTGGGGAAATGTGGACTGAACATTAAATGTGGACTGAACATTTTGTAGTAAAGTGATCCAGGCAGCAGAGGGAGGTATGAACTGAACTGGGGACAGACAACAGGAAGCAGGGAGGTCAGCAAGGAGGCTGATGCAGTAATCAAGGTAAGATAGGATAAATGTTTGGATTCACATGGTAGCAGTTTGGATGGAGAAGAAAGGGTGGATTTTAGTGATGTTGCGAAGGTTGAACCAACATGATTTAGTGATAGATTAACTATGTGGTTTGACTGAGGGAAATGAGTTGAGGATAACTCTGAGATTACGGGCTTGTGAGAAAGAAAGAATGATTGTGCTGTCTACAGTCATGGGAAAATCAGGGGGAGAACAGTTTGAGTGAGAAGGTAAGTAGTGCTGTTTGGGATACATTAAGTTTGGGATGTCTGGGGAACATACAAATAGAAATGTCTTGAAGAAAGGAAGAACTGAAAGACTGCAGAGAGGGAGAGAGATCAGGGTTGGAGATGTAGTTTTGAGAATCAACCACATAGAAGTGCTAGTAGAAGCCAAGAGAGCAAATGAGTTCTCCAAGGGGAGTGGGTGTAGATGGAGACTAGAAGTGAAACTTTGAGGGGCTCCTACAATTAGGAGGTGGGGAGCCAGAAGAGGAGGCTATGAAAGAGACTGAGAATGAGAAACCAGATGGATAGGAGGAAAACCAGGAGAGGACAATGTCAGTGAAGCCAAGATTGGATAATGTTTCCAGAGGGGATGGTCGACAGTGCTGCAGGCAGCTGAGACGTTGAGGAGGATTAGGATGGAGTAGAGACCACCGGATTTGACAAGAACAGTGCTCTGCACATAGTAAGTGCTTAATAAATGCCATCATTATTATTATTATTATTATAAGAAGGAGATCACTTGTGACCTTTGAGAGGGAGTTTCTATGGAGCAAAGGGGACAGAAGCCAGATTGGAGGTGGTCAAGGAGGTAACTGGAGGGCAGAAACTTACTATGTACAGAGGCCTGTACACAGTAGTTGGGAAAGTACAATACAACACAATGCAATGATTTGGAGAGACCCAAAGAGTTGTTTTATTTATTTCTCTTAACTCTGGATTGAAACAGACTCAGTATGTCACCTAAGGATCTGCTGATGAGCCAAGTATCAATTTGCAGCACGAGAAAGTTGGGAAACTGAACTGGACCAGTGAAAAAAAAATGTTCTCCTGGGTACAAAACCCCCTTAGTAAGAGACTGTTCCACATGCTGGAAACAAAATACAAGAGCTACAAAATCAGTGGGGAAAATCTTTTCAATATACATTTCATCCCTAATGATATGCTGTTCAGTCTTGCGTTGCATGAATACAAATGCCCAAGTGCAAGCACATGATGATTCTCATTAACTCCTGTAGCCAAATGTGGATTTTTCAACAACTTAGTCAGAATATTTCATTCAAAACACACACAGAGTATGAATGCACATGAGCAAGTAAGTACCGCTGAGTAGTTGAAGTCCCAGAGATTATGTAAGTTCACGAATAGCCTAACCACTCAAACCCTGCAGCTGAAATGCACTTAAAGAAAGATTACTTTTAAAGCAACATTGCCCAGAATGCATATAAAGAATGAGAAGGGTACAATTACATTCAACAGTGCATTCAACCTACCATTTTTTTCCACTTTATGTGTTTCTCTGTACAAGTACTATGATTTGAGGGAGACACCTATCCTTAACTTCTCGATAGATGATGCAAAAATGGTAGAGAAGGATACACTCTTTGTTTCCTCTTTCTGACCAAATAATAGTGGCTCTCTCTGCTCACTCAATTTCTTTGATGCTGCTCACTTTTCACAAAAGGGTTTGTATATATAACCACACATGTGAGATATGAGAAGTCTTCATATTACTAATGTCCTTGTGTTTATGAGGCAGATGAGTGGATGTAGAGAAGATACCTGATTTACATCTCTCATTACTAACCTGACAAAATTGATGTGGTGAAGAGGTAGCAAGCAGCTGTAGTGACTGGAGATTGTGTTTTCTATCACTATTGAACATCCTTGGACTCCCACCATACTGAACCAGCAATCAAAGACCTCTAGAATCCCCTGCCATCTCCCCATTGGACCACCTTCCCTGTCCCAAGAGAGCTGTGGAGGATTTAAACTTTGGCAGGGAGAGGCTTCTAGAAATTCAAGAATCGAAGAGCCTGAAAACTTGCATCCCTAGCCAAAGTACTCTTTAAAAGTCCCATGAGGGACAGGGATCATGTTTAATTCCCATCTCTGTTTCTCTCCCAGGCTTTATTACTGTGCTCTGCACATAGTAAGGGCCTAATTAAATGTTACTACTAATTATAATCATATTTATCATTGCCCTTGTCTTTGTAGTTGTCTTGGTGTTTCTGTTTCATCTTTCCTTATCTGTCTGATACCAGACCATTCTCCTTAATCTCAGATTGTGAGCTAGTTGAAGACCAGGAAAAATGTACAATTCTCAGGCATGCATTTTCCCCAACATTTAGTACAGTGCTCTGCATCCAAAAGATGCTTAATCAATACTAATGTGGTATTTATTAGACACTTAACTAAATGCCAAAAACTGTATTAAATGGTGAGTTAGATACAATACAATTAGATCAGACGTAGTTTCTGCCCTCATGGGGCTCATAGGCTAGAAAGGAAGGAGAACAGATGTATAATCCCCATTTTACAGAGGGGAAACTGAGGTACAAAGAAGCTTTAATTGCCCTAGGTCACACAGCAGGTGTGGTGGAACTGGGATTAGAACCCAGGTCCCAGGGCTCCCAAACACATGCTCTTCAGTATAGTAGTAGCAATAGTAATTGTATTCATTAAGTATCTACTTCGTGCAGATAACTGTACTAAGCATGGAGAAAGACTAGCCAGTCTCTACAGGCACATGTCCAAGAAGTAGAAACAAGGGTAGGTGAATCATACCAATATTTTGATCATGAAAAATTTTAGATTTGAAGTCAGGGTGGGTGGGATGCATTTGATCTAATAAAAATATCATGGGCTTGGAAGTTAGACAATATGAATTCTGACCCTACTTTAGCCATTGACCTGCTGTGTGACCTTGGCTGACTCAGTTGAATTTCCAGTGCTTCAGTTTCCTCATCTTTAAATTGGGGATAGAATACCTGACATTCCTAACTTGGAGATTATCATCCCCATATGACTGTATGATTTGATAACATAATTTACCACAGTGCTTTGGCTCTATAATTATATACTTATTGATAATAATGATCATTACACATAAAGTGTTGAGTTGTCCTTTCTTCAGGGTGGATAGTAATTCTAATATAAGAGATTTTCCTGTAAATTCAATGTTTTTCCTGTGTGTTTGTTTCTTCTTGCAGCAATTCTAAGACATGAAATTTTATTGTTTAAAACGTACACTGTGTGAATTGATAGAAAATCTGCAAGAAAATTTACTTTCACAATAAAAGTTTTTCTATTTCTTATCTCAAAAGTTGGTCCAAGCAAGTCCATGTATATATTTGATAAATAGTTTAAGAATTTCCAGAATCAGAAATTAACTGACAAAGCCCATGATACTGCTTGGAACTGAATCTCACTCTCAGTTTGATTATGCAACATGAATGACACATTTCCAATATTAATCCTTGTGCAAAAATTCACCGGCAGAATTAACAATTATGATCAAAACCCATGAAAGTCCATGCTAATGATAGATAAATAACTTATTTCCACCACCTACTGAGAGAAGCTAATCTTTCTCTATGTCCTAATCTACTGACGTACAGAGTTTGATCTGAAATAAGCTCTTAATAATGAATAATAATGAATAATCTAGCTATGAATATGATTCTGCTAAGCAGAAAATGGAGGATTAAAGAAGCAGCTCTGAAAGAATGTTTCTTCATTTTTTTTTCCAATTTCCTGCCTTTTTACTTAAAATATGTGTTTGTTGCTGCCACCTTAAGGATTCAAGTGGTTGTGTACAAAGAGTACCTGAAATCAGGAAAAGGTATTCAACTTAGTCTGAGTATGGACTGGAACCCAGAGCTGACTTATTTAAATGTATGATCTTTTTGAGAAGATGCACAGTCACTCAGCTTCTAGAATGGCGGTCCCTTTTATTAATCTGATCTCACACCCATGTAACATGCACCCACTAGACATAGGATTTAAAGCTTCAAATATTTCATATTATTCAAACACATTTTCCTTTCTCAGCACCAAGCCCCTTCACTGAGGGCAGACTAGCAAGCTTCTCAGAATTATCCAGGCTTTGCTGTGACTAGGGAACAGTGTTTATCAGATATCTGGAGTGAGCATGGTTGGACTCATTTTAATTCCAAGAGCTGTATCTGTCTGGCTATCAGAACCCCAGTGATGAGGCCTCAAGTCCAATAGTTAAAGCCAAGCAAGGAAACCTTAGGAGCCTTGGGTTTTGATCTGACACTCAGTGTGTCCTTATAATTTAGAGAAACCTAACTGTGTTTAAAAAACGAAATACAGTGGCCGCACTTGTCTGGCAGCAGAGGTGACAGTGCACTGGAACCTTCCGGAACACAGCCTCGGGAAAACAATCAGTGCCAGTGCGGCTGCTGTAGTGTAAATAATTTCAAAGCAGGTCCTCTGTTTTTTCTCCTTCAGCAGAAGGCTCTTTATGACTCCATATGAAATGCGGGGGCTGCTCTGGGGTCAGTAGGGGAGAAAGCTGTTTCGGCTCTTTAGGCCTGCAAAATGAGACCCCTGACTGGTCTGGGGACTTGGGGGGCTTCCATCACTCTCACTGGCCTCAGAGTGAGCTGGAGTAGCCCTCATGGGTCACAGCTCTGCCAGTGGAGGTCTTAAATGCCTGGCCATTCTAGGAAGAAAGTATTTTTACCTGCCTTGGGGCAAGAGTGGGAGGTAGGAAATTAACATATATTATTATCCTCTAGAGAATTACCCATTATTATTTTCTAGATCCGGGCTGTAGAGCTCAATATGGCCTTGTTTATGACAGGGTTTGGATTTGCTAGCCAGGTAGCCAGAAAAACTGACAGACTAGAGGGTTTTTCCTCAAGATATCATACTTAGATCGAAAGAAAGGGTTTTCTGTTTAGAATAAAAGAGAGAAGTTTGGGCTTTCTCTCTTTCCACCCCTCCCCACCCATCATAGGACCAAATCCATAGCAGAACCGATTTAGCTGGGCATATTTTAAGTAAACCAGCCTATGTAGTCAATCACTATTTGCAAATTAAAATGTTCTCCTTTCTTCTCACTGGGTATAGTTTTAAAAGTGAATATAGCATAGTGCTTTCCTTGCCGTGTTCCTATGCCCTGGTTCCAATTTGTCCTTCTTCAGTATATTACTGTACTGTCATTGTGAAAAGTTCATAGATATATACATGTAGTTTGTCATAACTATTGACCCTTGGAAGCTTTGGGAACCAACATTCTCGAACCTTTCTGGATCATTAGATCTCCCGAAGTAATTAGTAATGACATGATGTATTCTAAAAAGGTCACTTCCCAGGGCAGACAGGACATTTGGGTTTCTGTGCTGTAGCTGATGCTCTATAAATCATTCTGTACTGTATTTCCTATCCTGGAGCTAAGACAACAAAAAGGAAAAATCACACTGGGGCCTCTTCTTGGATTCTCTTCAACTCCTGCTGCTACCAAAGGAATTTCCTTCTGCTCCTTCATAGGTACAGAGTACGGATGGTGTTAGTGGGGTGTATAATGTTGCCTGGCTGCTATAGGATGGCCAGGAGATAATTGCTCATGCGTGCTACTGCCCCGGGTCTAGCTTCCAGAAGTCACACCCTCATGGTCTAGTAAATTCACAGGCCTGACAATTTATCAGCGATTCTTTTCCTTTGCCCCGAAGGGTAAGCCCACACTAGGTCTGGCTCCAGAACCTCTGTAGCCCTATGTAGGGTCCAAAGGTTCACCTGCTACAGGCTGCATGACACCATCACATCATTCGGTGGGTGCACACAACCTATCATAGTTGCATTTTTCCTCTGTCCAACAAGCACCCTAGGAAGCCTGGCTCCCAGACACCATCTTATATGCTACTAGCAGACCACTAACGCCTGCCTGCCATCTATGAGAAGGGCAGTGATGAGGACATCTATGAGAGATGCTATACAATGGACATAATAATAATAACGGCATTTATTAAGCACTTACTATGTGCAAAGCACTGTTCTAAGTGCTGGGGAGGGTACAAAGTGAGAGGGTTGTCCCACGTGGGGCTCACAGTCTTTATCCCCATTTTACAGATGAGGTAACTGAGGCCCAGAGAAGTTAAGTGACTTGCCCAAAGTCACACAGCTGACAATTGGGTGGAGAAACAGCCAATTTTGCAAGATGCTGTGGAATGCCATCTATGAAAGGGCCAGGTATCCATGATCTTGGATAGATTCCACCCAACTACCCATTCCATTGGCTCCCTAAGGTAATGTAACCCTTACATTCCATCTGAAGTTGGCTCACCAATCATCATCTCCCCTCCTCCATAAGAACATATATTCTCCAAAACCAAGGCATATTTGACCATTTTCCTTAAAATCCTAAGTTTAAATGGCTACATTTTTTGGAGGAAACTTCCCTTCCACATTAACTGAGTGAACACAGATGAATCACACAGATTACCCTACTTTTTTCCTTCTTCAGTAGATTGAATCCAGTCAGACATAAATCCTGAATTTCAGTGGCAACAGACAGCTGATTCTATCCAACTACTGGAGGAATTTTTGCCTCCAAGGCAAAGGTTCACTTTCCACCTCTCTCTTTTCCTGATGTCCATGTTTAGAGACTGAAAAGATCTAGTTCCAGGGAACAATCACTGAGGTTGCAGTGTCCCTCTTGGCCCCTTTTTCGTGCCAGCTTGTACAGTCAAATTTCATAGACCCCTACTGTGCACGTAACAGAGGTAAAATACCAACTCTGTTGTATGGTACTCTCCTATGCTCCATAAATACCATAGGTTGATTGAAGAGAGAATAATAATACTAGTAATAATAACTGTCATAAATGGTCAACACTTATTATGTGCCAAGCATTGTACTAAGGGCTAGGGTATGCACAAAATAATTAGTTTAGACAGTCTCTGTCCCACAGTGAGACTTACAGTTTAAGGAGGAGAGAGAACAGGTGTTGACTTCCCATTTTACAGATAAGGAAACTGAGGCATAGAGAAGGTAAGTGATGTTCCCAAGGTCACAGAGAAGGCAAGAGGTAGAGCTAGGATTAAAAGCCAGGTCTCCTATCAGGCCCTAGCTCTTTCCACTATGTCATGCAGCTTCACAAGAGAAGAGAATCAAAGTCAGTCTGAAAATAATTCAAAGCCCATCTAAAGGCCTACCTACCCACCCTCCCACTCCCAAGGATCAGGAACCTCTTCTTTTCAGTTACCTAGGGGATGATTCTTTGGTTGCTGTCAGGGATGTGATAAGATGGGCATATGAGAATATTAGAGCCATTCACTCAGCAGAGGTGCCAAGCAGGTTTTGACTGTCAGACATAACACATATCTGCAGGGACTCAGCAGACTTTTCAAAATCATTCCGTAAGGAAAACTACAAACCCGACATGACATTTAGCTTTATCCCCTAACTCCTTTATGTATTTAGTGGATAAAATAGATAAAAAATCAGGTTAACTGTGGTCCTTTTTTATTTCAAGTTTGGGGATTTTCCAAGTAATGAAAGAGCCAAGCCCTCTGGGACAGATATCTGCTCTGTGAGCAGAAAAATATTGCTTTGGGGAAAACAAATTGAGGGAAGCTAAACTCCCTGAGAAAAGAGCTGTTGCCAAGGATAGTTTTTCACTGACATCTCACAAAGCCCGAAGGAGGTTGCCTCAGAAAATCCTGAAAATCAGTAGCCCCAGTTAGCACCTGGCTATTTTAGGGTCAATGACTATACCCATACCTTCTAGACTGTGAACCCATTGTTGGGTAGGGACCATCTCTATGTGTTGCCGACTTGTACTTCCCAAGCGCTTAGTACAGTGCTCAATAGTACAGTGCTCGATACATACGATTGAATGAATGAATGAACCTATCAATCACCCAGCATCCACTCCCACCTGCACTGCCGAATTCCTTGAGGAAGCAGGCTCTTTGAGCAGAAGGGAATCATTAGAGTAGACTATAAACCCCACTAGAGTGTAAGCCCCCTACGGGCAGGAATCATGTCTACCAACTCTATTATTTTGTACTCTCCCAAGAGCTCTGCATAGTTTAAACACTCATTAAATACCATTGTTGAGGGAAGAGAAACTTAATCACCTTTTCCAGAGTAGTGTCAAGTTTAAGAGTTGGCTGAGAGCAATCAAATTTGTGGCTGGGGAGAGGACACTTGAATGCTCTGCAAACTCCCTAGATTGGAAAAAGGAATCCTTCCAATAGGAAAGGCAAAATCTATATGGATTGAAAAGTCATGCATTCAACAACCTATGTCTATATTTTGTGGTATAAATTTGAAATAAAGCAAATTCATATCTCTAAGAACATCACTGCATTTGGAAGTGTTGGCATTTCTTAACCTACACCTATTAGTAGGTACATAACTAGCTAATTTTCAATAGCAGAAAGTTGGCCTCATTCAAAACCCTGTGGAGAAACATAGCTGAAACAAACCACAATTTCACAAGTTTTACACTTTCATGATTCACCCTGGGAGGCAGACTCAAAGAATGGGTTCCTTGGTTGAAGTGAAGGGAGCCAAGTATTTTTTAAAATCTCGTTCTAGGGTTGGTAAGGAATCAAAAACGCTACATCTAGACAGAGAGATTTTTCCTTCCCCATAGTGACTGAGTTATTTCCAAAGAAAACACAGGAATATAGGACAGCAGCACAGCAAGGCCATAAAGAGACGAGAGTAGCATAAGACTCAAGACAAAAAGAAGAGAAAGCATATATTTGAGAAGCAGTATGGCTTGATGGGTAACCCAATGGCCTGGGAGTCAGGAGAACCTGGGTTCTAATCCCAGATCTGCTACTTGCTTTCTGTGTGACCTTGGGCAAGTCACTTAAATCCCTGAGCCTCAGCTACCTGTAAATGGGATTAAGACTGTGAGCCTCATGTGAAACATGGATTAAGTCCAACCTGATTAGTTTGTATCTACCCCAGCTCTTAGTACAATGCTTGCATATAGTAAGATCTTAACAAATACAATAAAAAAAAAACATCAGTACACTTCTTGTTCATTTGCCAGTGTTCCTGGCATGAGGAAGAGCATTTAACAGCTTAGATGGGAGAGTTATGGGAAACAGTCAAGTTTAAGTATAAAGTTGTTTCCATTTTACACATGAGTAAACAGACTCAGAAAAGTTAAGCAGCTTTCACAGCTTTAAATGCAAGACAAGGGAAGAGCTGGGATACCCTGAATTGCAGTTCCATGCTCTTTCTACACAGCCATTCTGTCTTCCCTACAAGAAGAAAGAATAGATAAGGACTCAAACAGCAGAAAAAGACCTAGAGATCATAGTGGATAGTATCACAAGATGATCATAAAGCAGAAATGACACATTTCTAGAATGCATAGCCCCTCTCAGGGTCGCACCTGGAAAGTTTCCAGTACTCTACCAGAGGGATAGTCAAGCAGAACAGTGCTCTGCACATAGTAAGCACTTAATAAATGCCATCATTATTATTATTATTATTATATCCATTCCATTCCTAGTTTGGAAAGTGTCTAGCCAGTGGAAGGCAATCTGCTACAAGTCAAAACTCATCTGTACTGGGCAGCAGTAGCATGGGAAAGAGTTGAGGGTGGAGACTCAGGTTTAATGCATGGAAGGAAGAAGTGGTAAACCACTTCCATATTTTTCCCAAGAAAACTCTATGCATACACCACCAGAACAATTGCAGATGGAAGTGGGACATCCTGGGAGAGAATGTGTCCATGGCATTGCTATGGGTTAGAGACGACTTTTAGACTGTGAGCCCACTCTTTTAGACTGTGAGCCCACTGTTGGGTAGGGACTGTCTCTATATGTTGCCAATTTGTACTTCCCAAGCGCTTAGTACAGTGCTCTGCACACAGTAAGCACTCAATAAATACGATTGATTGATTGATTGATTAACTTGATAACATAAAACAAGACAAGGACGCATAGATAAGGAAATGGCTGTAGGAAATGTGTAATTCTCTCAGTAGACCAGCTGTGTTCAGGCTCTTATGAGGAAGCTAGATCAGCCACTCAATGAATCAACCAGTGGCATTTATTGAGAGCTTTGTGCTGAGCACTCTAATGAGTTTCTTGGGAGAGTACAATACAACAGAGTTAGCAGAAATGTTCCCTTCCCACAATAAGCTTATAGTTTAGAAGGGGAAATGCATCCAGATGCATCCAGACTCTGGGTTCCACATCTAAGGGGATGAGGAGGTCTTTGAAAGGTTCAGAAGAAAAATGTGACTGCCAGGGGGTTTTTTGTTGATTTTTTTCTAATGGTATTTGTTCAGCACCTACTATGTTCCAGGTATTGTGCTAAGCACTGGAGTAGATACAAACGAGTCAAGTTGGACACAGTCCCTACCCTACATGGGGCTCACAGTCTTAATTCCCATTTTACTTAAGGAAACTGAGACCCAGAGAAGTGAGGTGACTTTCCCAAGTTCACACAGCAGACAAGTGGCAGAGCCAGAATTAAAATCCAGGTCCTTCTGACTCCCAGGTTGTACTCTATCCATCAGGTCATGTTAGAAAATAGTATAGAGTGGGGATTATCCAACTTGGAGGAGAAAGATTAAGCATGATTTAATAATAGTCTTCAACTATACAAACAATTTTATCTCATAGGAAGCTGCCTGGTTCTCTAAATTTCCACTGATAATAATGATTATAACAATATTAATTGTGGCTTTTGTTAAGAGCATAGCATGGGCATACATACAATAGAAGAAGATCAGACACAGTACCTGTGTGCCTCACATGGGGTTCACATTATGCAGAAGGAAGGATTTAAATTAAATATTTTTTTTAAAATTTCAGATGATAGGAATTGTAAAACATGGGAATACTCTGGAATATTTTTCTTTGACAAGTATAAAAATGGAATCAATTTTCTTCTTTCTGAGATGGTTGGAAAGAGAATGGACTGATTACTCACTTTTACAGATGTTCCTCTGTTTTAGGATTAGTTGATCTCCCAATTTTAAAATGCTACGAAACAAAATCCTTTTGTTGCATTTCCCCAAATATCCCATTTCACCACTTTGGCTCAGGCAAATTAACTAATTTTGCATCTTGGTTAAAGCCCAGCTACCTAGGCATTAGCTTTCACATTTCTGAAAGAAAGAATGCGAGATCCAGAGCCAGAAAATTTCAAATCAGTAATGAGGGTTTTTAACCCAACAATGCCCAATATAAGACAAAGAAAATCTAATTAAAATCTTACGTACAACATTTAAAGCTTTAGCTGATGATTTTACTGTAGGGGCTAAAGGCAGTGAACAACCAATCATACTGGCTTTTGTGATGGTACGCATATTGAGTCCAGTGATCTGAAACTGTATGTGTACAGTTTAAATTGGACTGGCTCTCATAGCTCATCCTTTATACTAATATCCGTTTCCCCCTCTGGACTGTAATCTTGCGTAGGCAGGGAACATGTCTACCAACTCTGTTGTATTCTACTCTACCAAGGGCTTAATAGAGTGTTCTGCACACAGTAAACAGTTCATAAATACCATTGATTGATTGATCTGGTAATAGGACAAGGGATTCAGGCATGCACACTCTGATGAAAAAAAAAACACCCTTTCTTTTCACTGAAACTTTAAATAAAGAAGTCACAATTTACCTGTTCAAGTTCCAGTTAAAAAGTGGGTATTTTCCCTAGCTGCCCAGAAGATGAGCAACAAAATGATTGCCAGGTTTAGTAAATGCCAAATGGAACTCTAAGGCTCTATCAGCTGTTAAACTGCTGCATGAAGAAAGGGGTTTTTCCCTAAAGGAAAAGTCCTCCTGTGACTTGAATCTGCAAGTGACTAATCTTGTACTGGGCAACAATGCAACAGTTGGTGAGAGCCCCTTACTACAAGTGGATGATTTCCAAGCCAGTTGAAGCCATCTCAAAACTCCTCTTCGTATTATTCTTAATGGTATTTGTTAAGCACTTACTATGTGCGCTTAACTGTGCTAAGCTCTGGGGTAGACACAAGGTAATCAGGTTGGACATAGTTCATGTCCCACATGAGGCTTGCATTCTTAATCCTCATTTTACAGATGAGGTAACTGAGGCAAAGAAAACTGAAGTGACTTGCCCACGGTCACACAGCTGACAAGTGGCAGAGTGACAGTTAGAACTCAGGTCCTCTGACTCCCAGGACAGGGTCTTTCCATGCCATGCTGCTTCCCTCAGGGAACCCTAACTTCTGCACACTGACTGTCATTTGCTGTATCTTATAACAATCACCTTTGTCTCTGCTTGTGGCTCTCCAGTGTGCTCAGGATCCCATCTTGTTGTTTGAGTACATGGAGTCCTTCTTGCCTCTCTGTTTTTCCTGTGGTAAAGCTTAGGAGCTGATGGAGAGCCTGAGAAGGAAGATATATCCAGAATTATTAAACCTCCTGGGGCTGGGGGAACGGGATGGGGGGAGTAAAGGGTGGATGAAGGCCTAATTAGTCCATAACATTCACAGCCCATTAAGAAGAAGAGGGGCTCTCACATTCCTATACTGTTGCTAGTATTCCTGTATGAAATCGTCTTGGTGTCCATGATCTCTCTAAATGCAGAAAAAATACAAAAAGATATGTTTAAAATGTTACTGCAGTCAATCAATCATATTTTTGGGGGTATTTGTTAAGTGCTTACTATGTGCCAAGCACTGTTCTAAGCGCTGGGGTAAATACAAGGTAATCAGGTTGTCCCACATGAGGTTCACAGTCTTAATCCCCATTTTCCAGATGAGGTAACAGGCACAGAGAAGTTAAATGGCTTGCCCAAGGTCACACAGCAGACAAGTGGCAGAGGCAGGATTAGAACCCACATCCTCTGACTTCCAAGCCCGTACTCTTTCCACTAAGCCATGCTGCTTCCTTTTATTGAGTGCTTACTGTGTTCAGAGCTCTGTATTAAGAGCTTGAGAGAATACAATACTACAGAACTGGAAGACCAGTTTCTTGCCCTCAGGAGCTTATGATCTGGATCCTCTTCTTAAGGCCTGCTGAAGGATGGAAGAGGCAGATAAGAATATTCCTTCATGGTGAGACCCAGAGTGAACAGGGTACTAAGGCAGAATAACAACATCACACCGTCTCAAAACTCCCCAGCATGAACAGAACTTGTTATAGTAATAAGAATTATGGTATTTGTTAAGCACTTAATATGTGCCAGACCCTGTACTAAGTGCTGGGGTGGATACAAGCAAATCGGGTTGGACAGAGTCCCTTGTCCCATGTGGGCTCACAGTCTCAATCCCCATTTTACAGATGAGGTAACTGAGGCCTAGAGAAGTGAAGGGACTTGCCCAAGATCACACAGTAGACAAGTGGCAGAGCTGGGATCAGAGCCCATGACCTCCTGACTCCCAAGCCCTTGCTCTATCCACTATGCCACGCTGCTTCTCTAGCCTGACCCTTAACAAATTTCCAATTATTACAACTCTTCCTGACAACTCGGCCTAACAATTCCCTTTGGGTTGAGTGGAAAAGTAGCGGGACATGTTTATCCCCTAAAGAAATACCAGGTATGATTGATTCTCTTTGGAACCAGCTTTGATTTTTACCCTGTTCAGATAAAGTTACCATATCCACTGCCAGCCAACACTTCCTTGGATTCCCCACTCACCTACTTCTACCTAAAGGTCAGGTTTAAAGTTTTATCCTGTAGCCCCCAAGCTCTGTAGCATTTAGAGAAGCATTACAAGAAGCAGCATGGCTCAGTGGAAAGAGCTTGGGCTTTGGAGTCAGAGGTAATGGTTCAAATCCCGGCTCCGCCAATTATCAGCTGTGTGACTTCAGACAAGTAACTTAACCCTTCTGTGCCTCAGTAACCTCATCTGTAAAATGGGGATTCATTCAATAGTATTTATTGAATGCTTACTATGTGCAGAGCACTGTACTAAGTGCTTGAGAAGTACAATCAATCAATCAATTGTATTTATTGAGCGCTTACTGTGTGCAGAGCACTGGGATGAAGGCTGTGAGCACCCAGTAGGACAACCTGATCACGTTGAACCTCCCCAGTGCTTAGAACAATGCTTTGCACATAGTAAGCACTTAATAAATGCCATCATTATTATTTAGTAAATGCATAAAGCAACAGTGTTGAAATTTGGCATTTACTAAACCTGGCAACCATTTCATTATTTTTAACCGCAGATTTAATAAGAAAACAATGTGATACGTATCCTCGTGGAAAGAGCACAGACCTGGGTTCTAATTCGGCTCCAAAACTTGTCTGCTTCATGACCATGGACATGTCCCTTAACTTTTCTCTGGTCCTCTAGCCACAGCTCCCTGCAGATCTTTGTTTATATTCTGCTCTTTTGCCTGCGTAGTACTTCAGCATCTCATCATTCCTGATGTGTGCATCTTCAATTCCCTCTTCCCACTTTTGCTTTCAGATTATGGCCCACCTGAGGAATAGGAACTGCTACTAGTTCTACTACTTCAGTTTCCTCATCTGCAAAATGAAAACAAGATACCTATTTTCACTCCCTCAAACTGAGCTTCAAGTGGGACAGGAGTATCTCTTCTTATCTTGTATCTACTCCAGCACTAATTATGTGAACAGAGAAAACATCTATAAAAACACAGATTATTATTATTACTATTATTTTTATTGGGAGTTGTTTTACAAGGAATTTGTGGGCCTGGTGAATGATGTGTGTGAGTCCGCTGCCGACCTCCAAAACAAGGTTAGGGCTAGGTTACAGAGACATCTTTCCTGACATAGAGAAGCAGCATGGCTCAGTGGAAAGAGCACAGGCTAATGACCTCCTGCTTGCCAAATCCAATGGCTCCTACTCTATCCTCAACTTCTCAGCTGCCTTCGACACTGTGGACCACCCCCTTCTCAACACGCTATCCAACCTTGGCTTCACAGACTCCGTCCTCTCCTGGTTCTCCTCTTATCTCTCTGGCTGTTCATTCTCAGTCTCCTTCAAGGGCTCCTCCATCCCCTCCCAACACCTTACTGTAGGGGTTCCTCAAGGGTCAGTTCTTGGTCCCCTTCTGTTCTCTATCTACACTCACTCCCTTGGTGAACTCATTTGCTCCCACGGCTTCAACTATCTTCTCTACGCTGATGACACCCAAATCCATATCTCTGCCCCTGCTCTCTCTCGGTCCCTTCAGGCTTGTGCCTCCTCCTGCCTTCAAGACATCTCCATCTGGATGTCTGCCTGCCATCTAAAACTCAATATGTCCAAGACTGAACTCCTTATCTTCCCTCCCAAACCCTGCCCTCTCCCTGACTTTCCCATCACTGTAGACGGCACTAATAATAATGATGGCATTTATTAAGTGCTTACTATGTGCAAAGTACTGTTCTAAGCGCTGGGGGATACACGGTAATCAGGTTGTCCCACGTGGGGCTCACAGTCTTCATCCCCATTTTACAGATGAGGTAACTGAGGCCCAGAGAAGCTAAGAGACTTGTCCAAAGTCACACAGCTGACAAGTGGTGGAGCCGGGATTTGAACCCATGACCACTGACTCCAAAGTCCATGCTCTTTCCACTGAGCCATGCTGCTTCTCTACCATCCTTCCTGTTTCACAAGCCCACAACCTTGGTGTCATCCTCGACTCTGCTCTCTCGTTCACCCCTCATATCCAGTCTGTCACCAAAACCTGCCGGTCTCACCTCCGCAACATCGCCAAGATCTGCCCTTTCTTCTCCATCCAAACTGCTACCCCGCTGGTTCAATCTCTCATCCTATCCCGACTGGATTACTGCATCAGCCTCCTCTCTGATCTCCCATCTTCCTGTCTCTCGCCACTTCAGTCTATACTTCATGCTGCCCAGATCATCTTTGTACTTCCCAAGCGCTTAGTACAGTGCTCTGCACACAGTAAGCGCTCAATAAATATGATTGATTGATTGATCTTTGTGCAGAAACGCTCTGGGCATGTTACTCCCCTCCTCAAAAATCTCCAGTGGCTACCAGTCAACCTATGCATCAGGCAAAAACTCATCACTCGGGGCTTCAAGGCTCTCCATCACCTCACCCCGTCCTACCTCACCTCCTTCTTTCCTTATAGACCCCAGCCCGCACCCTCCACTCCTCTGCCACTAACCTCCTCACTGTGCCTCATTCTCACCTGTCCCACCGTTGACCCCCAGCCCACGTCCTTCCCCGGCCTACGTCCTCCCCCTGGCCTGGAATGCCTGGATGCCCTCCCTCCACACATCAGCCAAGCTAGCTCTCTTCCTCCCTTCAAAACCCTACTGAGAGCTCACCTTCTCCAGGAGGCCTTCCCAAACTGAGCCCCCTCCTTCCTCTCTCCCTCCCCATCCCCCCCACCCTACCTCCTTCCCCTCCCCACAGCACCTATATATATGTTTCTACAGATTTATTACTCTATTTATTTTACTTGTACATATTTACTATTCTATTTATTTTATTTTGTTAATATATTTTCTTTGTTGTCTGTCTCTCCCTTCTGGACTGTGAGCCCGTTGTTGCGTAGGGACCGTCTCTATATGTTGCCAACTTGTACTTCCCAAGTGCTTAGTACAGTGCTCTGCACACAGTAAGCGCTCAATGAATATGATTGAATGAATGAATGAATGAGTCAGAGGTCATGGGTTCAAATTCTATCTCTGCCAATTGTCAGCTGTGTGACTGGGCAATTCACTTAACTTCTCCGTGTCTCAGTTTCCTCATCTGTAAAATCAGGATTAAGACTGTGAGCCCCACGTGGAACAATCTGATCACCTTGTATCCCCCCAGTGCTTAGAACAGTGCTTTGCACATAGTAAGTGCTTAACAAATACCATCATCATTATTATTATTATAGACGCAGCCATCTGAAAGCCATTGCTAAGTTCATGTTGTCAGCAGCTCACTGCTTGCTTTATCCTCTAAAGAACATCTTGTTTGTGTCAGTATGCAATCCATTCCAAGGAGCTGTGGCATACTAAAGTTATTAAAGTGCCTAGAAACCCTACGGTTCCTAACCTGTCACATTATTAGCATTTGCCCAGAAACCACAAAGCATAGGAACTGTAAAGGTTAGGCAGGTTTGTGAGAGCTAGGGCACTTTGGGTAGGGAAGTGTTGCCAATCAATAGATTTGAATTGCAACCCATCCAAAAAGAAATCCAAAAACATTAATGATCATCATACTCAGAACACACAAAGATCAGTTTATCATTGGTAAACAGGGAATCAGTCAAGGGAAAGAGTATGGCCTAGTGGATAAAAGTGTGGGCATGTCTTTGTGCTTCAGTTACCTCATCCATATAGTAGGGATTAAGACTGTGAGCCCCATGTGGGATATGGACTGTGTCCAATCTAATTAGCTTGTATCTACCCCAGACTTCAGAACAATGCCTGGCACATAATAAGCACTTAAATACTGTAAAAAAAAAATTGAAATAAAATGTTAAAAAATACATTTAAAAAATGGGGAAGCAGCAGGGCCTAGTTGACTAAGACTGAGCCCCCTTTTTCCTCTCCTCCTCCCCATCCCCCCCCGCCCTACCTCCTTCACCTTCCCACAGCCCCTGTATATATGTTTGTACAGATTTATTACTCTATTTATTTTACTTGTACATATTTACTATTCTATTTATTTTGTTAATGATGTGCATCCAGCTTTCTTTCTATTTATTTTGATGATTTGACACCTGTCCACATGTTTTGTTTTGTTGACTTTCTCCCCCTTCTAGACTGTGAGCCTGTTGTTGGGTAGGGACCATCTCTATATGTTGCCAGCTCGTACTTCCCAAGCACTTAGTACAGTGCCTGCACACAGTAAGCCGCTCAATAAATATGATTGAATGAATGAATGAACTAAAGCAGGGGCCTGGGAGCCAGAGGACCTGGGTTCTAATCCCAGCTCCTCCATTTGCCTGCTGTGTGACCTTGGCAAGTCACTTAACATCTCTGTGCCTCAGTTTCCTTAACTGTAAAATGGGAATTCAATACCTGTTCTCCCTCCTACCTGATGAACTCGTATATACCCCAGCACTAGAACAATGCTCAACATATAGTAAGTACTTAACAAATACCGTTAAAAAAAAGATACGAATCTAGATGGGTTTTCAGGAGTTTTAAACACTATAGTTAACTGCTTCATGATTCCAGAGTGCCAGCTCCTCCACACTTCAAATGTTCCATCTTCAGTGTACTGTCTTAGGCACTTTTGCTAAAAATTGAAAGAATCCCTTGTTGCACTTCCCTTCATTTTCTGCTAAAGTCTGCAGTGGTTACAGATGTGGTGACTCTGTCATCATCATCATCAACATCAATTTGATCATTTATGCCTGCATCTTTCATCCTGAGAGTGCTTTATAAATGCTAATTATCAGTTCTTCCTGAATTTTGCAGCCAGTTTAATATCACTAACCGTTCTTTCTCTCTGCCAAGACAGAAATGGATACCTAGGTCTTAATGCTAAGTATTCTTGGGAAGATGACAGAACAACGACTTGGCATGTCCTCAACATTGTATTTGTTCTGATGATGCCTGTAAGCATCAGCTAGACAAGACCGGAATTCAGGCTGGGTCCCATGAGCCCGTTCACAATTGGTCCTCCTGATGGTTTATGCCATCTGGTGTTCATGCTTCCTTCAAACAAACAAAATAATGAATAGTAATAACAAATGATGTCATGTCATCAATGGAGAAGTAATAGGAGAAGCAGCAAGACTTGGCGGATAGAGCAGTCAGAAGGACCTGGGTTCTAATCCCGGCTCTGCCACTTGTCTGTGTAAAATTGGGCAAGTCATTTTACTTCTCTGGGCCCCAGTTATCTCGTCTGTAAAATGGGGATTAAGACTGTGAGCCCTATATTGTATAGGTGCTGTGTCCAACCTGATTAACTTGTATCTACCAGCATTTAGAACAGTGCTTGGCAGATAGTAAGTGCTTAAAAAGTACCACTATTATTGTCTACTTAGATCTTACTATGTACCAAGCACTGTGATAAGCACTGGGGTAGATAAAATATACAATCAGATCAGATACGGCACCTGTCCCAAATAAGGCTCACAGTAGGTCTAGAGCTTCTATTTTCCTTTCTCTCATTTTATGGGATTTTATGTGTCATTCATAAGAACATCAAAATTGCCTTTATTTAGTCAGACCAGTAGACCATCCAGATCAGTAGTCTGCCTGAGAAGGGTAATTGACAACCTGGAGGAACCTTATGCTAGTCCTCTCCTTGACATCAATCCAAATGTTTAGAGATGTATAATCTAACATACCTAATCATTTCCCTGTACTTTCTCAACTTTCCCACTAATAATCCATTGGGAGCAGTTCATCTAAGCATAAGACAACATGTCACGAGATCCACAACAAGACTTTTACTGGATTGCCTTTACACTGGTATGCGGATCAATGTACTCTGGCCTGAAGAGCAAAAATTAATGCCCCCCCCACCCCGATTCCTCTTTTACCCCCTCCAACTTTCCTCCCCACTTCCCTATTCATTCATTCATTCAATCAATCAATAGTATTTATTGAGCACTTACTGTGTGCAGAGCACTGTACTAAGCACTTGAGAAGTACAAGTCGGCAACATATTCATTCATTCAATCATATTTATTGAGTGCTTACTGCGTGCAGAGTACTGTACTAAGCACTTGGAAAGTACAATTCAGCAACAGATCGAGACAATCCCTACCCAACAACGGGCTCAGAGTCTAGAAGGGGGAGACAGACAACAAAACAAAACAAGTAGGCAGGCATCAGTACCATCAAAATAGATCAATATAATTATAGATATATACACATAATTAATAAAATAGATTAATAAATACGCACAAATACACACAAGTGCTGTGGCGGGGGAAGGGAGTAGATCAGAGGAAAGGAGTAGGAGCGATGGGGATGAGGGGAAGAGGAGCAGAGGAAAAGAGGGAGCTCAGGTGCACTTCCTCAGCTCTGACAACACTCTGGGAAGTGGGAACATTCCTGAGGTGTGTACACATATTTCAGAGTGTTCCCCCAAATTGGGAGTCAGAGCAGTCCTGTCCTAAGAACCAGAAGGAAGTTTCCATGTACCTTCAGTACCATCACATCAACAGTCTTCTTGGTGATGGTGGAATTATCTATACTTTGTCTCCCTCTCTAGACTGTAAACTCATTGTGGGCAGGAAATGTGTCTGTTATATTGTTGTGTTGTAATCTCCCAAGCATTCGGTAAAGTGCTCAACACAGAGTAAGTGCTCAATATGTACGATTGACTGATTGATTTTTGTTGCAACCTCATTGTCCTTTCTCCATTGTGTTGTGCTCCTAAATGCCCCAAATATCATAACTCCATCCTTCTTGTGTTTTAGTCATTGCTCTGCCATGGTCAGTAACTGAGTGCCCCAACCCATGCTCTTACTCCTTCCAGTATTCCTCCAAACATACAGTTTGAGCACCCCAAATTTTATGTCAGCCACGTCCCCTCATCACACCCAATCCCAATGTAAGCCACTGTAACCAAACCTACGTCACAAATTCCCATGGAAACACATTCCATGTTTATTACACACTGTGTTAAAAAACATTCTTTTTGTTTGCTATCCCCTTGAGTTTCAAGAGGAAACTCTTCAAATTTGTAGACAATGAACCCATTGTCCCAATATAAGAAGCTGCTCAAGATGTAAACTTTCACGATCTGAAGACAGAAAAAAGTGAGTATTTCAGATTTATGAATCAGGGTTAAATATTTGATACCACTGGTTTACAGCTACAGCATGCTCTAGATGAACAGCTAACTTTAGCAATGCGTGGCTCAGCGGCAAGAGCATGGGCTTGGGAGTCAGAGGCCATGGGTTCTAATTCTGGCTCCACCACTTGTCTGTTGTGTGACCTTGGACAAGTCACTTACCTTCTCTGAGCCACAGTTACCTCATCTGTAAAATGGGGATTAAGACTGTGAGCCCCATGTGGGACAATCTGATCACCTCGCATCCCCCCCCCCCCAGCACTTAGCAAAGTGCTTTGCACATAGTAAATGCTTAACAAATGCCATCATTATTATTATTATTCTTATATTAAAATCCATCATTTAATTATTAGCTCAGAGGACACTGCAAATGAACAGCACTACTCCATTTACGTGTTTAATCGGATTAGCCCCATGACTTCACATTCCAGCAATTAACTTGTCTGTGTGTTCTTTTCAATAACCAAGTGATTTATCTTTTATATTTGGATATAGAGATACACATCCCTCTTTTTGGGGTTGGAAAATTAATTATCTCATTCCAATGCAATTAAACGTACAGGCTGTAGCAGCCAACATTACCTCTTGTTGTCCTAAATAAAAATTGCTTCATGTGGCAGTTATTTCTAGATAATTAGATGTTCATAATCCTCAAATACTCTTTCTTCAAATATGAAATCAATTAAGTGGAGTAAAATTGAATAGCTAATATAACATGTTATAGTCAATAAATAAAGGTACGAATTCTTGCTGGTTCAATTTTACTTATCCATTTGATAATTAACTCAGTTTATCGAGCCAACTATGATGCAGGGCCATATTTAGGCTGATCATACGATGGTGTTCCTAAACTAAGTGGGTAAAGGGCTTCCTCTAAAATTGGATGAAAGTGTGGAAATGAAAGATAAAATCTCTCTAAGGTTAAACTTGCTTCACCTAGTTTCAGAGCTCCAGTGATAAGAGCTTCTCAAATAGATTTGTAAAAAAAAAATGGGACTCGTTACTGTACCTCTGAAATGTTTTTCTCTCTGACAGAACTCTGAGTTGTCAATTTTGAGGATACAGTCCAAGAAATTTTTGTGGCGGTTCTGCTCAGGCTACTTATCATTATTAATGAATGAGTTATTATGAATGAAGGAATGATGATGAATGAATCTGATTCCCCCAATTTTGAAGATTTTCCCTAGCTGTAAGTTAAAACATAGGTCATTACAGTATTAGTTCATGCAGTAAAGAAATTTTAACTACATTGGTCCATAATGATATCAAAGGATTGGTGAAGTTTGTGAAGGTGACTAACTTACCGACTGGGAGTTGTGTAGGCACTGGGAGAATATGATTTAATATGAGCATGAACCTACAGAAATATTAAGAGTTCCCAGTAAACAAATGGGATTTATGATTTGGTACATAAGGTTAGTGTAAGTCACTGTAAGTCACCCCAAAGACTTATGGATGAGAATTATGGATCTCTGAATCACTGCTGGATGAGGCTTGGTGGAAGCCACCTATATGAATAGGATGAACTGATTTTTTCACTTTTTGAACTCTCCCCATCTTCTCTTTCCTCCCCGCTAAGGTGACAAGTGTTGAAGGAGCCCCCAGAGGTTCAAAGAATGAAAAGGTTTGCACATCACTGAGTTTGAAATAAATCATAGGATCTTGGGGTTATAAGAGCCATTTGAGGTAAAGGAGTGACCCGCTCAAACTGAACACAAGATAGTATACATGCATTTCAGGCAACCCAAATACATTCATTTGAACTGCACTCAGCTAGAATTGAGAGGAATGTGATTTTTGCTTTGACTCCTTACTCTCCTGCTGTACAAAGAAACCTACCACAACTCCAGTAACTAATCACAATCATCTACCATCCCTTAGATGGTTGTTGATCCCTTTCTCATATTCCTTCTCTCTTTCTCCATCCCAACACTGATCCTAGTTAGTGCTCCCTAGACCTCATCTTCTCTAGGCTCTGTTTAACCTCCACCCTCCTAAATCTGAAATTCCTGTATCCAACCATAACCTCCTAACCTGCCTTTTCTCACACACCCACTCTCCACAAATCTGTCCTGTACTGCCACAGAGACCTCCAATCTTTTGACTCCCTCCAATTTTCATGCCCCATTTGGTCTCCACATTTAAATTACTTTCTCTCAATGGCAAATCAACACTCTCAATCAACACTGCCCTCTCCACTTAACTCCCTCCTCATCTCCTTATCCCTCCACCTACCTCGTACCACTAATCATCATCATCATCATCAATCGTATTTATTGAGTGCTATGTGTAGAGCACTGTACTAAGTGCTTGGGAAGTACAAATTGGCAACATATAGAGACAGTCCCTACCCAACAGTGGGCTCACAGTCTAATCCACAACTCCGAATCACCTCCACATTCCACTTTCTCCACTCCTATGCTTGAGTTGAGGAATGCTGCTGGTGGGAATGCAGACACCAGACTGACCCCGTCCATCTGCTTTAATTCTGCTCTTTCCTCCACCTGACAACATTTCTCTATCTTTATTGGCTCCTATACCCATTGCCCACTCCACCTCTTTCTGGCATTTCTTTTCTCAAACCTCCTATCCCTTCACCCTTCCCATCACTTTCCCTTAATAAGTTGGCCATGAAGTTTATTGATAAAATTGAAACCATCAAGCAAGATTCATTCATTCATTGAATCATATTTTTGAGGGCTTATTGTGTGCAAAGTACTGTACTAAGAGTTTGAGAGAGTACAATATAACAGACACATTCCTGCTCACAACAAACTCACAGTGATCTCTCTAAAATCTCCAGTCCCTCCCTCTTCCTGTCCCCTCTTCAATTCTCACATCTTTCCCAGAAACCACTTGCTTCCTCTCAAAATCTACTCAAATTCTTCTATATCTCACATCCCATTCCTTCATACCCTATCGAAACACTTTCCCCTTCCCTGACCACCGTCTCAAACTTTTCACTCCCCATAGCTTCCCTTCTGCTAACAGCTTATGTAACCCCATCCAAAAAAAAGCTTCCTTGACTCCACAGCTCCTTCCAGTTATTGCTGCATATCCCTCTTATTCCTCTCCAAACTCCTTGAGCAAGTTGTCTACACCCACTGCCTCCACTTCTTCTCCTCTAATTCTCTCCTTGACACCCTTCTATCTGGCTTTTGTCCCCTTCACTCACTCAATCAATCAATGATATTTATTGAGTGCTTACTGTTTGCAGAGCACTGTAATGAGCACTTGGTAGAGTAAATAGAATTGGTAGACACATTCATTGTGCACATCAAGTTTACAGACCTTGGAAACTGCTCTCTCTAAGGTCATGAATAACCTCTTTCTGGCCAAATCCAATGATCTCTACTCCACCCTAATCCTCCTCAACCTCTCAGCTGCTTTTGACCCTGGGGCTCACCCCCTTCTCCTGGAATATTATCTAGCCTTGACTTCACTAATACTGTCCTCTCCTGATTCTCCTCTTTGCTTCCTGAACGATCCTTCTGAGTGTGTTTCAGAGGCTTTTCCTCTGCCTTCATTTATCTAACAGTGAGGGTTTGGAAGGATTCCTTCAAGGCTCCGTTCTGGGACCCCTTCCATTTTCCATCTACACCCATAACCTCGGAGAACTCATTCACTCCCATGGCTTCAACTATCATCTCTAGGCAGACGATTCCCAAATCTACCTCTCCACCCCCAATTTACCTCCTTCTTTACAATGTCACTCTTACTCATCAGTCACCTTAGAGATGGTGACAGTAGAGTGAAAGGGAGGAAACCAGTTTGTAGGGGGTCAAGAAGGAAATTGGAGAGGAAGTGGAGGCAGTGGGTGTAGACAATTCACTCAAAGTGTTTGGAGAGGAATGGAAGGAGAAAGATAGAGTGATAATTGGAGGGTCCGTGAGGTCAAGGGAGGATTGCACTTAATACATGGTAAACAGACTTGTAAGCACTTAGTAATTGCAATAGTTATGACGATGATTATTACTACCTCACATGAGCTCAGCCCCTATCAAAAAGAGACAATGACTAGAGGTTCTGCCAGGAGCAACACTCTCATTCTTCCCATCCTGCTTTACTCATATCTTTCTACTTCCTGTTCTATTCACATGCTAAGGAGCCATTTTTCCTGAAGCCCACATAACTGGCAACATTGCTTTAGTAGTTAGGAAGCTATCAAGGATAAGTCCATTTACTGCCAGAAAGTCTGAGTGAACAGAGAGAGCACATCTTGGATGTGATGAATAGAATGGAGCTAATGAGCAAGAACACAAAGAGGACAGAGCCAAGGGGAGAGACTACCTCTTCTTCACCATCACCATTTGGAAGAAAACTTGGTGGGGAAGTTATAGCATTCTGTGATTTTTTTTGGATGGTTTAAGTTGTTTCTTGAAAATGTTACTCCAGGGAAAAACAACTGAGGGGAAAATCCCCAACAAAAGGTTTTAAATTGACCAAAAGAAAACACTGAAAGCCACAGTAATAATGATGATGATGGTATTTGTTAAGCACTTACTGTGTGCCAAGCACTGTTCTAAGTGCTGGGATAAATACAAAGTAATCAGGTAGTCCCAAGTGGGGCTCACAGTTTTAATCCCCATTTTGCAGATGTGGTAACTGAGGTCCAGAGAAGTGAGGTGACTTGCCCAAAGTCACATAGCTGCTAAATGGAGGAGCCAGGATTAGAACCCATGACCCGTGACTCCCAAGCCTGTGCTCTTTCCACTAAGCCATGCTGCTTCCAAATGTCTGTCCTCCCACCGATCCTCCACTGAGTCAACCCCCACCAAAGGCAACCTCTTTTTGCAGCTTCTAAAAATGATCTGGCTTTCTTCTTCCCTAATATAAGGTTACAAAAACACTTATACATTGAATAAACACAAAAATATTTTAATTAGTTATTTCACTTATTAATATTTGATATCCAACCACCAGCTGTATTTGTAAAATATGTTTTTCTCCTTTATTAATATTGCAACTTAATGTATTACAAGTTCAAAGCAACCTCAATGAATTTAGATTTTAAAAAAATTATCTCTGAACATGAATTTCTCTCTCTTCAGGACTGATGCCTTGTTTAAAGAGTCTGAGAATGATTCTGGCTAGATCAGTGTATGTCATCACAGGCCTAGGTGCCAGAGGCCCTGGGTTGTAATACTGGCTCTGCCATTTGCCTATGTGTGACTTTGGGCAAGTAATTTAGTGTGACTGTCTCAGTTCCTTCACTGGTAAATGGAGATTAAATGTCTGTTCTCCCTCTTACTCAGATTGTGAGCCCCGTTTGGGACAACAACAGTGACCAACCTGATTATTCAAATCCACTCCATTGCTAAGCACAGTGCTTTGTTTGGGCTATTATTATTGTGGCTCCAATAGACATAAAGTAGTGCAACAATATCTGTTGATTCAGTAACTGTTATTCTAGCACTCAGATGTTAACCGTGCAGTGAAAAGATTGTGTTCAATGTATAATGTCCATTCTTTGTAAAAAAAAAACTGGTTAGGGTGTTTAGGAAATGTCCACAAAACCTAATCTGTTGGTGAATAGAATAGTTGCTCAAAACACCTAAAAGTCTCAGCACTCTTCTGGATTTCCTTGCTCTCTCAAAGATGAGCAATAACCTCAGCTCCACTGTAGATGTGATCAGAGCAGTGTGAGGTTAATCCAAATAGCCAAATTCTCCTTGGGGTGCTATAATCTTCCATTGTGAGTACCTCTTCTTAGTTCCATCCTTTTGGGTGCCTATAAAATATATAAACTAATGAAACCATTTTCGCAGTGATAAAGAATAGGATACAGAGTTGTTCATCTTGGATCTCTTGGTGCTCTTATACATCATAACTGTTTTACTGTACTAACAAAAAATGTCTTATAGTGTTGAGTCAATATAAACAATGAGCTGAATTCCCTTTTGCTCAGCCATTAGCAACAAAAGTTCCAGGAAAAATATAGATTCCAGCTTTTATCATTTGAAGAAATCAATGAGAAAAATACATCACAGCTCATCTAGAACTTGCCCAGCAAATATTAATACATCATTCCACTATCCATTGGTGTGGGTAGATCTCCTGAACAAGATCAGTCAGTATTATTTATTAATGCTTACTGGGTACAGAGCATTGATCTAAGGGATTGAAAGAGTAGAACAGAGTAAGTACAGTACCTGTTACATAGTAAGGTCTTAACAAATACCATTAAAGAAAAGTAGACACAATACCTGCTTTCAAGGAGTTTATAATCTCATGGTAAGAACAGACACTAAAAGCAATTACAGGTGGGATAACACAGTCCAAGGATACGTACCTAAGTACTGTGTGGTTGGAAATGGGTCAGTACCTAAGTGCTTAGAGGGCATGGACTCAGTAGAGGAGGAAAATAGGGTGGGAGTTTGTCTCAGAGTTTAGTTGGAAGCTTCATTCTTTGTAATTGTAAAATATGAATTTTTAGCAGACATACTAATTAATAGCTTACAATTCTTCAAAGTACTTGAATATAATTTCTTTTCAGACTCTGTCCAAATCTCATATCTCTTTGGTCCTTTCTGAATGCCAGAATTGGGGATAGGCTCCTGTGTCACAAAATAAGTGAGTCTAATAATGTGTTCTGGCTCTAACACAGGCTAGGGACTTAGGATATGTTCTGTAGCCAAAATGTTTCAGGGTAGATAGAAATGGATGTAATGTTGGATGAAAGCAGCAGCTATGCTCATGTGTGTGGAGTTGTTCAAAGCATGTTCCCTATAACACAAATTTCCCTTGCATGAGATTCATCTGAAACATAACCCCTCACATTATAGACGAGTGTATTCTCTACAGTTTCTGCACACTGATCTAGATACTTTTGAGGGGTGTGTGTGTGTGTGTGTGTGTGTGTGTGTGTGTGTGTGTGTGTGTGTGTGTACAGAATACACTCTTCCTCTATAATTTGGGGGTTACGTTCCAGATGAACCCTATGCCAGGAAAAATTGTGTTATAGGAAACATGATGTGACTATATAGAGAATGGTTAAGGGACCTTGAATTTTTCAAAGCCGCTTCAGTGTTCAACAAAGAAGATTACAACCAACTGCATGCTTGTTCTAGGACACAGATAAGGAGTATAAGAATGAATATTAATTTATTGTGATATCTATAGATAAGTGCACAGACCTCTGGTCTGTGATTGGGAGAAAAAAAAGAGTGAGAGAATATTAGAATGGCACAGAGAAGAAAGGAAGGAAAGAAGAAAGACACCAAAGAGAATACATAGAAAAGAGTCTGTACCATTTTGATATATGGTGGATTAAATACTAAATGAAATTCCTTGAGCCCCCAGTGCCTCAGAAAGTACTTCATATTTGTGGCACTTGAGTCAAGGAGGTGAATGACCCCAATGGAACACAGAAAGGATGGTCATTAGGGAAGGACCTTTTCATCAAGATCATCAAGTCCATCATCCGAATCTCTACAGAGAGCAGACTCCAGGTGAACTACTGAATACTTGATCTGAGGTAAAAGGTCAAGAAGGGTTCACTGAATACACTTATTGAAGTTGAAAAGCTTCCACTTCTTTTTCAATAAATTACTTATATTACTGTCAATGAGCATTTACGAGGCAATAGAAAGAAAGCTTCATCATTCTTACCTTCATTTGAATATCCATAGAATTAGAATCAAAATCAAAATATGCAGTATTGGTTCTGTACAGAAAAGTGATGACCCAATTCCATGTTACTTAGACATGTTTCATAGAAAGAGATCAATACATAGATATGAGTGTCTTTGTGTTTCTAGATATACGGCTGTCTATATCTAAATATACAGATAGATGATAGATAACTAGATAGAGAGAGAGATGATAGATGGATGATAGATGATAGATGATAGGGAGGCAGTGTGTGTGTGCACACAAAAATATGCGTATTATGTCACTATTCAACAAGTTATAAAATACAACTGTTATATATGTGTATTTATATAGATATATGTTTTATATATATATATACATATATATATACATATATATATAACAGCTCAATGGCAAACTGAGTATTGGACACAGTTTCTTCACTAAGTCATGCTGCAACACTGACTGAGACCAATAACATGCATGCTTACAAATAATTGGTCTGATACCAAAGTGATCTATCCAAACAGATTTGCACTGTCAAAACGATATTCCTTAATACTTAAACATTTTTCTTTGACCTATCCTAAGTGTTTAGTACAGTGCTCTGCACACAGTAAGTGTTCAATAAATACGATGGAATGAATGAATGAATGAATGTTCTCTCATCTTAACTGCCTCACTGACTCTGGGCCAGGAAGAGTACATAAGATTTCTTGTTGGTTTTTCACTTGGAGAGAAACCTTATTGGAGACAAGGTGTATGAAGTATTTGAAATGTGTATGAAGTGCAAACTGGGCATTTCATTACATAGCAGTATAGCCATGTGTTTTCCATCCTTATTATACAATTGTTAGTATTAATTTAAATTCATTCAATCATATTTGTTGAGCACTTCTGTGTGCAGAACACTGTACTAAACACTTGGGAAGTATAAGTTGGCAACATATAGAGATGGTCCCTACTCAACAATGAGCTCACAGTCTAGAAGGGGGAGAGAGACAACAAAACAAAACATTCCTTACCTTGTCTAATCCACAAGGTATTTCTTAATCTTCCAAGGCTCAAACTTGGAATATAGTCTAAGGCAAATGGCATGAAGTAGCAAAGCTTTAAATAACTAATTTATTTTTCTAATATAAATCACAATTTCTCCCTACTGAGCTTCATACCTTTGTATTTCTGATGTGCATACATCAAACTTCACCTATTCCTATCCTTTAGAGTTGTAACTTTTCAAAATTTGATAGTGTCAGGATGTTAAAATCATCTATTTAAATGTAATCTCTAGATTGTAAATTCTAGACTACAAGCTTGTAGTGGGGTAAATATGTCTAACAACTCTGGTGGCAGTGCTCAAGTAATTGGTAGTGCCCAGGTGCTCAATAAATACCAATGAGCATTTACTGAGCACTTATTGAGCACTTACCACAGTACTAAATGTATTTATTGAGCACTGTGCTAAGCACTTGGGAGGGTACAATAACAAATATATTCCCTTTCCACACAAGCTTACAGTCTAGAGGGGAAGACAGACATAGATATAAGTAAATAAATTACAGATTTATATATAAGTGCTGTGGGGCTGGGAAGGGGGCTGAATAAAGGGAGTAAATCAAGGTGACGCAGATGGGAGAAGGAGAAAAGGAGGGTTTGGTCAGGGAAGGTTTCCTGAAGGAGATGTGCCTTCACTAAGGCTTTGAAGTGGGGTAGAATAATTGTCTGTTGGGTATGAGGAGGGAGGGCATTCCAGGCCAGAGGCATGACTTGGACAAGAAATCGGCGGCAAGGTAGATTAGACTGAGGTACAATGAGGAGGTTAGTATTAGAGAAGTGAAGTGTGCAGGCTAGGTTATAGTAGGAGAGTAGTGAGGTGAGGTAGGAGGAGATAAGGTTCTTGAGTACTTTAAATAATAATACTTATAGTACTTGTTAAGTGCTTAGTATGGGCCAAGCACTGTTCTATGCACTGGGGAAGATTCAAGTTAGGTTGGACAGTGTTCCTGTCCCACAAAGGGCTCAAACTCTTAATCCCCATTTTACAGATGAGGTAACCAAGGCCCAGAGAAGAGAAATGACTTGCCCAAAGAAACAAAGCAGATATGTGGCAGAGTCTGGATTAGAACCCATGATTTTCTGACACCCAGGCCCATGCTCTATCCACTAAGCCACATGCTTCTCCAGCCAATGGTGAGGAGTTTCTGTTTTATGCAGAAGGGGATGGGCAACCACTAGAGCTTCTTGAGAAGTAGAAAAACATGGCCTGAACGTTTTTTAGAAAAATAAATTGGGCAGCAGAGTGAAGAATAGACTGGAGTGGGAAGAGACAGGAAATAGAGGAATCAGTAAAGAGGCTGATATAGTAATTAAGTCGGGTTAGAATAAATGCTTGGATTAACATGGCAGCAGTTTGGATGGAAGGCTAAGGGCAGATTTTAGTGATGTTGTGAAGGTTGAGCTGACAGCAATTAGTGATGAATTATATATGTAGGTTGAATGAGAGAGGATCCAAGATAATGCCAAGGTTACAAACTTGTGAGACAGGAATGATAGTGGGGCAGCACAATGAATGGGAATCCTTGCCAGTATTAGAATTTTATGTATTCCTCCAAAAAAAAAATGATAGTACCTATGTAATTTATTCAGTCTAATTTACACTGACATTCATTCATTCAATCATATTTACTGAGCACTTACTGTGTGCAGAGCACAGTACTAAGCGCTTGGGAAGTACAAGTTGTCAACATATATTGATGGTCCCTACCCAACAACGGGCTCACAGTCTTGAAGATGCATTTAGACTGTGAGCCCACTGTTGGGTAGGGACTGTCTCTAAATGTTGCCAACTTGTACTTCCCAAGCGCTTAGTACAGTGCTCTGCACACAGTAAGCGCTCAATAAATATGATTGATTGATTGGTTGATTGATTAGTCCTGGAATAAAAATTTCATGTGGATAGTATTAGAAGAAATATTGCTCGTTTTATTTAAAACAAAGTAAACTGAAATCTAAATTAAGGTTTGTTTCAAGTGAATAGCCAACAAGAGATTTTACGAATTGTTACTGGTGCAGAGTCAAGGAGGCAATCAAGTTGAAAGTTGAGTGATCATAATAGGATAGGTCAAGGAAACGGAAATGTTTCCATACAAAAAGACAATTTTCCAAGGCTGTAAAATCAACTACTGAAGCAAGTGAAGAAAGATTTGAACCTAGTGTTACTCGCATTCTATAAAGAAAAGTTCATGACACTCAATCGCTTCAGCAGAATTCAGGGAAGTGGTTGCGGAAAACACTGATGACTTTTGCAGGAGTTCATAGTGTCATTCTGATTGAATATCATGTAGAGAGTCAGAAGGTGTTGAATTAGTATATCCCAAGGCTTTCTGAGATGAACGAAATCAATTTACTTGTAATTCAGATAACAAAGCAAGGCAACACATAAATTAATCTCTGGTTGAAGTGGTTTTGCACAAGTTGATTTTCAGAGCTTGGACATATTCTCACAGAGCTCAGTGGTATAAAAATCTTAACCTTAGTCATGTTCTATTAGATAAGGCTATCGAATCTATACACAGCTCATATTTCTATTATTTTTGTATGAAGCACAGTTCTATATAAAATGTTTTTCATTCATAATCGAAAAGACCCTCCCTCATATGACTTCCCTACTAGAACTATATTTGAAAACAACCTCCTTTGTTCAAGTCAGCTGGGAAGTGTCTCTCATTTGTTCATTATACCACAGTTTTCATTGCTTCAGAGAAATCAGCAAAGTGGCTGTCTTTATTCCTTAAAGAGACACTCCTCCAAATTGAATGTGGTACTGATGGAAATTACTGGGTGTAAATGACCTGTGAAGCCCAAAGTTTCCTATTTTTACATAAAACCTACAGGGTCAATGGAAATACAATGATGTCACCCCGGGATGGGGCACCAATATGCCATTATGTCATCTTAAACTACATGTGATCAGGGAGCACGTCATGAAAGTATTTTGTCTTTTTCCAAGTACTTAGTATTGCACACTGTTCTCAGTAGGCACTTATTAAATACTGTTATGTTTACCAACGTTTAAATCTGATCCAAAAGTAAAGTGGGATTACTCGCTGTATCTCTGTGCTTTGTTGTCTGTCTCCCCCATGTAGACTGTGAGCCCATTGCGGGCAGGGATTGTCTCTATTGCCGAATTGCACTTTTCCAAGTGCTTAGTACAGTGCTCTGCACACAGTAAGCACTCAATAAATATGATTGAATGAATGAATAAAGTCTAATTACTACCAAGTTATTATAATCCCATACTTGTTCCTTCCTTTTTCTGGACTTGTGATTGTTAAATCCAAAAAAATTTAATAGCTCTAAATCAGCTGCCTGAGCTTTTCATCCTTTAATTGACTTGACTTGTGCACTTCAAAAGACTGAGAATGCACTGTGACAGGGATAGTGAAATTTAAGTAAGTTGGCGTCATTTGGTTTATCGTTATTTTCTGGTTCTCCTGAAACAGGCTCTAGCTTGCGCATCATATCTGTACCAGCTCCAAACAGCTCACATTTTTATTTTGTTTATTGACATTTTTAAAACCCACCTCTATGCTCTAGGAATGCTAAATAGAGAATGATTTTTTGAATGCAGATCATAGATAAGCACAATTTAACTCTGGATTTAGTCCAGGCTTTACATTCACTAATCTCTGCACTTAGTTACACTGGGAACTTGACTGAAACTTCCAAATTCTACAAAACTTCTAATGAAAAGCAGCGTTTATTGCCAAAAGAATTATTTCCCAAACAATGTGATAGGATTTCTTTATTGGTTGACTGGCTTATAAAATTAGCTTGCTGCTTGGGCTTTTGGGTGCATTTCCACAGATACCATGAAATGAAATAAAAATTTAGAATACTGAGAAATTCTACATTTTAATCATCTTTCTACATCAACAAGACAAAAGGACAAGAGGGCAAGCAGATTGTTTTGTTGTCTGTCTCCCCCTTCTAGACTTTGAGCCCGTTGTTGGGTAGGGACTGTCTCTATACGTTGCCAACTTGTACTGCCCAAGCGCTTAGTACAGTGCTCTGCACACAGTAAGTGCTCAATAAATATGATTGAATGAATGAATGAAAGGACTAAATACCAGTAATTCAGATGCTGTCAAGCTATCCGAGGCAACAGCTCTCTAAAGGAATGCCCTATCTACATTCTCTAAACCCAAAACCTATAAATCAATCAATCAATCAATCAATCGTATTTATTGAGCGCTTACTATGTGCAGAGCACTGTACTAAGCGCTTGGGAAGTACAAATTGGCATCACATAGAGACAGTCCCTACCCGATAGTGGGCTCACAGTCTAAAAGGGGGAGACAGAGAACAGAACCAAACATACCAACAAAATAAAATAAGTAGGATAGAAATGTACAAGTAAAATAAATAAATAAATAAATAAACAGAGTAATAAATATGTACAACCATATATACATATATACAGGTGCTGTGGGGAGGGGAAGGCGGTAAGGCGGGGGGATGGAGGGGGGAGAGGGAGAGGAAGGAGGTTAGAAAGGTTGTTCTAATGGTAGAACTAATGAATCTATTGAGTCAGGAGTAATTGGATTATAAAGCAGGATAGTAAGGGATGATGAAGTCCTCCTGAAGTCTTCACCCCCCTCTCAACTGGCCTTTCCCAATGAATCCCCAGGATTCCATCAGCTCTCTACAGCATGTATGTACTCAAAACTCCTCAATATTTATGTCAATCAATTGCATTTTATTGAGTGCCTCTGTGCAGAGCACTATACTAAGCAGTTATACAGTGCTTACAGAGCATATATGATTATTCAGCTATACATTAAACTATTTATTTGTATTACTCTGTAAATACATTTTTTCTATCGCCCTCATCAGAGTATAAGCTCCTTATGAATAGGGAATGTATCAGTGGCTTGTTTGTACTTCCCATGTGTTTATTTTGGTGCCCTATACCCAGCAAACCATAAATAAAGTCACTATACTACCTAAAGTTCGCTATAGATGGACTCTGCGATACAACCAACTTTAATGGTAATGAACGATGTGGATAATGACATCCACAGATAATTCAAAAGAACCTCAATGTAGGGGGTCAACTGGGTCGATGACTCTATCCACCAAACCTTTTACAAAGCTCTTACCAAGAAGCAAACTTAGGTGGTTTTGGTTCATGTCCATAAGGCCAGAGGAGAGCAGGGCTGATGGACCAGCTGGGTGGCATATTCCCCCTCCCTGGCCTGGTCACTTTTGGGTAGGAACACAGACTTCACTGCCGTTGTTGCCTGCTGACAGTCTTCAACCATCTTGCTATGCCCGCCACCCCAAAATGCCTGTGCTGGTACATTTTCATATATCAGAACCAGAAGACGATGAGTGTGGTGGGGCAATGGACTGGGGACAGGGAAAGCTAGCAGAAGGCTAGAGCAGGGATGCAGCTGTTGGCGACCAAAGGAACAGCGGAGAGAGGGTCCTTGAGGTGGGGTTGAGGCTGATGATGACCAAAGGAACAGCAGACAGTAGGTGCTGGGGGAGGTGCTGAGGCTGAAGCTGAGCAAGGGACAGTAGAGAGTGGGTGTTTGGGGCACAGCTGAGGCTGCTGGTGACCAGAGGAGCAACAGAGAACGGGGACTATCACCAGTGCTTGGATGTTTGTGACCCAAAGGTCAAGTAGGGAGCAGGACTGGGGGCAGACCTGCAGGTGTTGGTGACCATAATGACAGCAGAAAATGGGCTAGTTCATGGCAGGGTGGGTGGCATAGTCCCTCCCTGGCCTAGTCACACTTGGGTGGGAATTCCTTCCCCCCACCCCACCAGCATCGTATCCCAGCTAAGCCTCCACCACTTCTCTCATGCCTACCACTCCAGAACCCCTATTCTGGTACATTTTCTTGTATTGGAGCCAAGTTCAGGCCAGTTCTGGCTTACTTCCAGCATTACTCCTCACAGTTCCTTCCAGAGGTTGGTTCATAATCCCAGTTCTAAATCAGCATTCCACTAGATGTGTCAGGTACCACGGGATCATGCACAACTGAAGTAGGCCACCTCATCCTCTCACAGCTGGGGAATCAGGAACTGATATTTAATACAAAGAGGGCACAAAAGTTCAGCAGAACACTAAGCCCAAATACTTAAATTTCAGCACTTGCACATACTTCCTTGATTTCCCATGACTTCAGACTGTGAGCCCGTTGTTGGGTAAGGGGCATCTCTATATGTTGCTGACTTATACTTCCCAAGCGCTTACTACAGTGCTCTGCAATAAATACTATTGAATGAATGAATGAATGAAAGAATGGAACCTGGACTAAGAGCTCAGTCACATGAAGAAAATGAGAGAGGGAGAGAGAGAAAGAAGGAGAAAGGGAGGCAGAGAGAGGGAGAGAATTGAGAGCAAGTACCTGTGAGAGAGAAAACACTATTGAGACAGGGAGGAGACTCATTTCTATAGGATTCTAAGATATGTGATCCTCAGGATTCTGTAAAATATAGTTTTCAACAAAACAAGAAGTTTAACAAGAGTGTCCTTCAGTTCCCTAGTATTAGTAAATTGCATTTATTGAGCAATTACATGTTCACAGTATTGTAGGAAGTGTTTAGAAGAGTACAATATAACAGAGTTAGTAGATATTAGCAAGCTTACAGTCTAGAGTGATGTTGTAACTACCAGTGTTCCCAACTTTGGTAGTGTTGCCACTTTGAGTAGGGGCTAAGATAAATATACAGTTAATATTTGCCAACAGTCATTGTGTTGCTTCATACAGGAACACATACCTACTCTGGAGTCATCTTTTGGGTAAGTTCTTAGTACAGTATTCTGCATATACTAAGCACTCAACAAATTCATTCATTCATTCAATCATATTTATTGGGCACTTACTGTGTGCAAAGCACTAAGTGCTTGGGAAGTACAAATCGGCAAAATATCGACAACAAGTACCATTGATTGATTGAAGAAGTATCAGCAAGGTGGCCAGAGACACATTCAGGTCATTCTAAAGCCCAGCTGACCTCACCCAAACCCTCCAACCAAGATCCAGTTTGCTCTTAGAGAAGGCATTTGTTCAGCCATCCAAGAAGGTTGTATTCGAGAGCATTGCATTATGCTGCTGACAGAAAACTCTAAACTAATCTAGATGAATGGCTCACATTAAGCATCTTTCTTTACATTTTCCTTTTTATTGCATCTTCTCTTTCACCTTGTTCTTTTCCTACTACGGCCTCATTTATTTCAGATACTTTAAATTAGTTTGCATTTTTTAAAATTATGTCTTGTCTCTGAATTATTCCAAGATGATTGTGTGGTTATAAGACAAGAAAATGTGGTAGGCAACTTGCATCTTCTGGAAGTGTAAAGAAGGCTTTTGCCAGCATTTTTGGTGTTCTTGTTGCTATTAGTATTCCACCTATCAATAGCATTACTAACGATGATTCAGAGCAGAAAAATTGGCCGAAAGTTTAAAAATGATTAAGCCTTTCAATTCACACTACTTTATTAAACTCTCTAAAAAAAGTCAACTTAATAAAGGCCTAACTCCCATGTCACTAGTAATTAGTTCCTGTGTACCTTTTAAGGTAAGAGCTAGGTGTAATAAACTTCTGTTATATTAGCCAGCAAACTGCCAGACTGCTCTGATGGAATGAAAACCAAGTAAATATAATGTGCCATTTCATACTCTTTACCACTATCTACTTAAAAGTTCAGTATTGTTTGTACACAAAAAACAGGGTATTTGATAAGAAGTGATCCTGTAATATCCAGGGAAAGACAAAACCAACACTGTGTTTTCCTATATTGTACTCTCCCGCACACTAAGTGCTCTGTACACCAATAAATACCACTGATTTACTGATTGATTTCTATACAGTAGCTCCTTTCATTCACAACAGGCTTTAACTGGGCCCAGATATTCTGACTATCCCATTTGTTTAGGTGGAAAAGCTATTTGTGCTGCAAAAACAAGAGGTGAAGGATCATACCCTAAGGATGGGACTGTAATCCACATTCCTTAGACAACGGAATCTGCCAGGAATGAGAACCGTATCTAATCAGTGAGGCAGAATGTTCATCATTCTAGCTCTCATCTATTCCACACAAAGTGGTATGAGACCTCTTACTCCTTAGTAATTAAAGGTTTTTCCTTGCTCTCTGTTTGAACAATTTCTCCTCACTAATCCTACCTAGGGACAAGATTTGCAGCTACCTGTAACATTTGTTTTTTGGGTTTTTTTTTATTTTCCTACTACAGTTTTAACATTTGTGTAGGGTTTATTATTCCTCAAGTTTTACAGCTACAGCTACTGATCACCATCACCAGATGGGCAGGCTATGATATTTTACCTCCATTAGCAAGGCCCTAACCCTGTGCCCTCCTCTCCCCACTACAAGCACATATATACAGGTATGCTTAGCAGAAAGGAAGGGTTCTCTTCTTTTCCAATCTGTGCTCTCCACCAGAACTGGGGGCCAAAGCTTATCTCCTCCTTACCTTACAGGTAGTAGAGACCCTTCATTGCTCTAGGGACTCCAGGTCATTGCAAGTATAATAGTTTTGATCATCTCAATGTCATTCAGGACAGTATTCAGGTATTCAGGACAGCTGCAGAAAGACACATGAAATCCTATGTCACTCTTTGCCTACTTTGCTCATCCCTCAGGACTGTCATCCCATCTCTCTCATAGTTGGGCCTCAAAGTCGACACATTCACCCTTGTAAGACACTAAATACCTCTGACTAAGTCACTGCCTCAGCAGGAATGTATCCCCCCAAAACTAAGAAAGAGATGGCCTCATATTTGGGCCTTCTCTAAATAAGGCTGCTCAGACACCTAAGGGTTACTGAATGGCACTGCTGTCTCTTCAACAGCCAAGGGACAGGTTACCAATTACTGGGATGTCAACACTAAGAAGCCACGTGGCCTATTGGAAAAAGCACATGCCCGAGAGTCAGAGGCATTGGGTTCTAATTCCAGCTCTGCCAATTGCTTGTTATATGATCTTGGGCAATGTCTCAGTTTCCTCAACTGTAAAATGGAGATTCGATACTTGTTCTCCCTCCTACTTAAGAACAATAATAATAATAATGGCATTTATTAAGCACTTACTATGTGCAAAGCACTGTTCTAAGCGCTGGGGAAATTACAAGGTGATCAGGTTGTCCCACGGGGGGCTCACAGTCTTAATCCTCATTTTACAGATGAGGTAACTGAGGCCCAGAGAAGTTAAGTGACTTGCCCAAAGTCACAGAGCTGACAAGTGGCGGAGCCAGGATTTGAACCCATGACCTCTGACTCCAAAGCCCGTGCTCTTTCCACTGAGCCACGCTGCTTCAGACTGTGAGCCTCATGTGGGACAGGGACTGTGTCCAACCTACTTGATTTGTACCTACCCCAGTACTTAAAACAGTATTTGTCACAGAGTAAGTGCTTAACAAGTACCATAAAACTAACAAACTAGACTTTTGATTTAGCTAAATGTATGTGCTCTTGAATTCTTTTGTCAGTAGTCATCTCAGGCTTCATATAATTCTTTTGGGGCTTTTTTTTAGGTATTTGTTAAGTGCTTACTATGTGCCAAGCACTGTTCTAAGTGCTGGGGTAGATACAAGGTAATCAGGTTGAGACAAGGGATTGTGTCCAATTCGATTTGCTTGTTTCCACTCCAGTGCTTAGTACAGCGCCTGGCACATAGTAAGAGCCTAACAAATACCATAATTATCATAATACAGGGAAATACCTCACCTAAGAATGTAAACTATTTGGAGTATAATAGCTATGAGTGTCACCTTCATATGCGTCCTCTCTCTACACTCATTCATTTATTCATTCAATCATATTTCTGAGCACTTACTGTGTGCAGAAGACTGAACTAAGCACTTGGCAGAGTACAATAAACTCCTTCCTAAGGACATTTCCCTGGGCTGATGGTTTTCAGTAGTCACACACTGTGTTCCACACATTTTAAAATCCTTAATTTAAGGATTTTTGTAAATAAATTATGCCATCTGAAATCAAAATGAAAAATTTCATTTCTTAATGAATACATGGCAGGTGGTTGAGGAAGAAAATGGTAGATCAAAAAAGAGCTATTCATTGATATGATATTCAATTCAATAAAATAAAACAAGGTGCTGTCCTAGCGTAGCAGAACATTTCAGAAAATCTATTGTTTTCCAAATACTTATACAAATAAATCATAAAGCTTGTTGAACATATCCAGCTTTCTAACTTCAATAAAAACAGTTAGAGTTCATTCTTTCCCGACAAGGTATCTTAAATCAAGCTTTAATTCTTTTCTAGGTGAAAAATATTGAACTTCAAATGCCAGGACTATAGATGGTTTGATGTTTTTTTTCCTCCTATCATTTATTATGACATCGATATACCAGAAGCAATACATTTTCTGTTTTCTCAGAGAAATCCTACTTCTGCTTACGGTCTTGAGTTCTTGGGAATTTTCAGTCACATCTCTGGCTGTTCAAATTATTTTTAGGTGACTTTGGCAAGGCCACAGGACAGCTCTGTACCTTACCCACCAGTGCAAAGGAAACAACACCCAGCTGGTGTAATGGAAGCAATGTGGCCCATTGGAAAGAACATGGGCTGGGGAGTAAGAGGTCCTGGGTTCTAATCTCAGCTTGGCCAAACGCTTGCTGTGTCACCTTGGGCAAGTCGCTTAAATTCTCTGTGCCTCAACTGTAAAATGGATATTAAATCCTATTTCCTCCTACCTATACTGTGAGCCCCATGTGGAGCAGGGACTGTGTCCAACCGGATAACCTTGCATCTATCCCAGAGCTTGTGACATAGTACACATATCATTAGAAATTACAAATATCATTAGAAAAAAAAATTCCAAGGTGCCTTATAGCTTCTATTCATTCAATTCCCTCTAGACTGTAAGCTCGTTAAGTGAAGTGATAGCCCAAGGTCACACAGCAGATAAGTGGTGGAGTCAGGATTAGAACCCTTGTCTTCTGACTCCCAAACCATGTTCTTGCCACTAGGCCATGCTTAGTTGTAAGCACTCAATAAATATGATTGAATGAATGAATAGATAATTTAGATAATTTAGAGACTTTGAGATAACTGAACCATGGTACCCTTCCAACCCACCAGCCTGCAGTCATGACTGAGTTTGAGTTCTATAGCAGAGGAAACACTGAAGTTCCTTACTAAGATCTAGGTAAAACCACAAAGAGCAAGTTTGCATCAGGTGTCCACAAATCCTGAAGCTGAGCTTCACCAGTCTAGCCCTCTGAGAAAGTAAGATGCAGTAGGTGCAAAGAAAGGTCAGGAAAGTGAGGATGAATGTTTAAAGCATCCTAAAGGGTAAGGGTGACTTGCTCAAAATAAAGCAGTTATATTTAGCCATTCCACTAGGACCTTAACATCTCCATCAGTGAAATGGGAGTGCTGATGTTCCACCTATCTAAAGCATTCATTTCATGCACACAGATGCGGTCAAAGATAAGGGCATGACCATATTGGGCCACTTATCAAAACATGTGAGGTCTTTATGGATTACCCTTTCTGGAGCATAAGTATGTTGTTAAATAGGACCTTAACATTCTTAAATGAGATTTTTAAAAAAATAAGTTGAAGATTTAATAAAGCTGGAAATCTCTCATAACCTTTTTGCTGAACTGACATGCATTTCCATGGAAACTGACAGAAGTGAATTCTGAAAACTGCCCACTGAATTTAATTTTAATAGGGCTCTTGGCTGTGCTTTCATTTTGTGAAAAGGACACAGTGGCTAGGTGGCAATAAGGGGAAAGTACTGGAATTATTTGACTCTGTTGTCACTTTTGTCCCTCTGTTACTATTCTATTTATTTTATTTTGTTAATAGGTTTTGTTTTGTTGTCTGTCTCCCCCTTCTAGACTGTGAGCCCACTGTTGGGTAGGAACCGTCTCTATATGTTACCAACCTGTACTTTCCAAGCACTTAGTACAGTGCTCTGCATACAGTAAGTGCTCAATAAATACGATTGAATGAATGAATGTTACTCTTTCCCTGTAAACCCACACTCTTGAATCACTGCTTCAGTCCCAACTTGAGCTCCTGTAGTTCATTCATTCATTCATTCAATCATATTTATTGAATGCTTACTGGGTGCAGAGTACCGTACTAAGCACTTGAAAGAGTATAATACAACAATAAACTGACATATTCCCTGCCCAATGAGCTTACAGTTAAGGCAGGGAAGATAGACATCAATACAAATAAATAAAATTACAGATATGTGCATACATACTGTAGGGCTGGGAGTCAGGGAAGAGCAAAGGGAGCAAGTCAGAACACTGCGGAAGGGAGTGAGAGATGAGGAAAAATGAGGCTTAGTCTGGGAAGACCTCTTGAAGGAGGGGTGCCTTCAGTGAGGTTTCGACAGGGGGAGAGTAATTGTCTTTCGGATTTCATTCATTCATTCAATCATATTTATTGAGTGCTTACTGTGTGCAGAGCACTGTACTAAGCACTTGGGAAGTACAAGTTGGCAATATATAGAGATGGTCCCTACCCAACAGCGGGCTCACAGTCTAGAAGGGGGAGACAAAAACAAAACAAAACATTTAAACCAAATAAAATAAACAGAATAAATATGTACAAGTAAAATAAATAAGTAGAGTAATAAATATGTACAAACATATATACATATATACAGGTGCTGTAGGGAAGGGAAGGAGGTAAGTTGGGGGGGATGGGGAGGGGGAGTAGGGGGAGAGGAAGGAGGGGGCTCAGTCTGGGAAGGCCTCTTGGAGGAGGTGAGCTCTCAGTAGGGCTTTGAAGGGAGGAAGAGAGCTAGCTTGGCTGATGTGTGGAGGGAGGGCATTCCAGGCCAGGGGGAGGACGTGGGCCAGGGGTCGACAGTGGGACAGGCGAGAATGAGGCACAGTGAGGAGGGTAGTGGCAGAGGAGTGGAGGTTGTGGGCTGGGCTGTAGAAGGAGAGAAGGGAGGTGAGGTAGGAGGGGGCGAGGTGATGGAGAGCCTTGAAGCCGAGAGTGAGGAGTTTTTGCCTGATGCATAGGTTGATTGGGAGCCACTGGAGATTTTTGAGGAGGGGAGAAACATGCCCAGAGCGTTTCTGCACAAAGATGATCTGGGCAGCGGCGTGAAGTATAGATTGAAGTGGGGAGAGAAAGGAGGATGGGAGATCAGAGAGGAGGCTGATGCAGTAATCCAGTCGGGATCGGATGTGAGATTGAACGAGCAGGGTAGCGGTTTGGATGGAGAGGAAAGGGCGGATCTTGGCGATGTTGCGGAGGTGAGATCGGCAAGATTTGGTGACAGATTGGATGTGAAGGGTGAACGAGAGAGCGGAGTCGAGGATGACACCAAGGTTGCGGGCTTGTGAGATGGGAAGGATGGTAGTGCCGTCAACAATGATGGGAAAGTCAGGGAGAGGGCAGGGTTTGGGAGGGAAGATAAGGAGTCCAGCCTTGGACATGTTGAGTTTTAGATGGCAGGCAGACATCCAGATGGAGATGTCCTGAAGGTAGGAGGAGATACTAGCCTGTAGGGAGGGAGAGAGAGCAGGGACAGAGATGTAGATTTGGGTGTCATCAGCATAGAGATGATAGTTGAAGCAGTGGGAGCGAATGAGCTCACCAAGGGAGTGAGTGTAGATAGAGAACAGTAGGGGACCGAGAACTGACCCTTGAGGAACCCCTACAGTAAGGGGATGGGCGGGGGAAGAGGAGCCCGCAAAAGAGACTGAGAATGAACGGCCGGAGAGATGAGGAAAACCAGGAGAGGACAGAGTCTGTGAAGCCAAGTTTGGATAGCATGTTGAGGAGAAGGGGGTGGTCCACATCATCATCATCATCATCAATCGTATTTATTGAGCGCTTACTATGTGCAGAGCACTGTACTAAGCACTTGGGAAGTACAGATTGGCAACATATAAAGACAGTCCCTACCCAACAGTGGGCTCACAGTCTAAAAGGGGGAGACAGAGAACAAAACCAAACATACTAACAAAATAAAATAAATAGAATAGATACGTACAAGTAAAATAAATAAATAGAGTAATAAATATGTACAAACATATATACATATATACAGGTGCTGTGGGGAAGGGAAGGAGGTAAGATGGGGAGATGGAGAGGGGGACAAGGGGGAGAGGAAGGAAGGGGCTCAGTCTGGGAAGGCCTCCTGGAGAAGGTGAGCTCTCAGCAGGGCCTTGAAGGGAGGAAGAGAGCTAGCTTGGCGGATGGGCAGAGGGAGGGCATTCCAGGCCCGGGGGATGACGTGGGCCAGGGGTCGATGGCGGGACAGGCAAGAACGAGGTACGGTGAGGAGATTAGCGGTGGAGGAGTGGAGGGTGCGGGCTGGGATGTAGAGGGAGAGAAGGGAGGTGAGGTAGGAGGGGGCGAGGTGATGGACAGCCTTGAAGCCCAGGGTGAGGAGTTTCTGACTGATGCACAAATTGATTGGTAGTCACTGGAGATTTTTGAAGACCACAGTGTCCCAGTGATTTGAGGAGAGAGTGCATTCCAGGCCAGGAGCATGACATGGGCAAGGGATCGACGGTGAGATAGGTGAGATTGAGGTATAGTTCTTTCTTGGTCATATTTCACAGCTCCATCCCTTCTTCTCCACTCATCACTAGCCTTGTTCAAATCTTATCACCTCATGACTGGATTACACTAAACACCTCTTCTTTCTGATTTCCCCACCTCAAGCCTCTCTCTATCCTTTATTGTCTATCTTACTACAAATAACTGTGTGTCACTTATTAAAGGTATTTCAGAATACACTGCTTCCCTCCAATGGCTACCCATTTCTTCTTGCATAAAATAGAAACTTTTAAACATCAACTTCAAGGATCTCCTGCTGTCTCACTCACCTACCCATGCTCAGTTCATAGGTTTTGTTAAGAAGCAACGTGACCTACAGGAAAGAGCACATGGCTGGGAATCATGAGACCAGGAATAAGTCACTTAACTTTTCTGTGACTCAGTTCCATCACTGGTTAAATGGAAGTTAAATGCCCATTCTCCCTGCTCCTTAAACTATGAAACCTTTGTGAGATAAGGGCTGTGTCTGATAATATATTTCATCTACTCCAGTGCTTAGAACATAGTAGATACCTAACAAATAACACTATTATAATGATAGCTCATCCCAAGGTAACTGCACCTGGCTCATGCCTTTCCCTTTGCATGAAACTCTCTCTCTTCCTCAAATTTCCCAAACTATGTCCTGTTCCATCTTCAAAACCCTTCTAAAAAGCAACATTTTCTAAGAAGCACTCCCCTCTTGCCTTCCTGGCAATCAGGCACCTAGCACTAATGAGGATAGCTGCTTATTCATTAGCTATTTTGTTTACCTTCTTTTTTTCCTTTTGTACCTTCACTCAACCATTGCATTTTGCGAATCACCTGATAATTTATTATCTGTCATTTTCCCCATTAGATTGTAAACTTTTAAAGAGAAAGTCTTCTGCTTTTACTGTATGTTATCAAAGTTTCAATAACAGCCTCTTCATCTAATAGACAACTAATAAATGTTGTTAAAGATGATGGTGATTTTTCCAGGGGTGGGAGCCAGGGTAAGGAAGAGTAAGATGTCTCCTCAGATGCTTTCACAAACTGCAGGCGAGGTCACCTCACAATGGATATGGCTATGGTCATGGACGTGGGAAGAATGTGTCTGCATCAGAAACCAAGTGTATTGTTCTGTCATCATCCTCCTCTCTAGGTGGTCCCTTTCCAAATGAGTCACATTGGTCTTTGAGGAAAAACATACATGATTCTTCTTGGGCTACTAAATGTACTCTGTTAATGGAGACCCAAAGTCTTATGACATGAAGTAGTCCATAGCTAATGAAACTGGACATGACTTTAGGTTGGCTCACTGTTACTCTGTCATTTGGTTTCAGAATTTTTTTTTATCCTAAAGAGCTTTAAGAACTTTCATCACTCACAAGACAAGGTTTTCAGATTTGCCTAAAAGATTACTTTTGTCAGGAAATGAAAGACTTGGAATAGTTTCCAGATACACTTTGTAATATATTTGGACGATGCTAACCCCAAGTAGTGGGACCAGGAAGAATGGGACCAGGAGGAATGTGATATATTTCATTTACCTTTAGGCCATTTTCCTAATAAATTAATTTGCGTATCCAAAGAGTTAGAATGACAATTACATGGTGGTTTTCCTAAGTACTATGAACAATTACTAGATGGATAGCACTTTTGGCATAATTATTAGGTACGTGAAGCAGAGTTGAATTTTATTTTTTCTATAGTGGTCAAAGTCACAAGCCATTTCAATTAATTACATCAAATTATTCTGAACAAAATGTAATTTTATCAACAACTTGTCAAGTACATCAATCAGATGTAGCTTTTCAGAACCTGTATCCCTTTCATAGCTTTCTGCCTTACAATTACCCCTCAGAAAGAACCCGATTATGCACTGAAGAATGGTTATGTGTGTGTGTATGAGTGGTTAATGGAATACAGTCAGCGGAGAGAAATTATCTCATTTCAGGCCATTACTCAAACTTAGCACACAAAATTCTTATTTTTGAATATACCGTGTGTAAAGGACCCATGATAATTTACTAAGCAAAGGGCTGCATGTGGATATGTAAGAAGAGGCTGTTTATTTGGAGAAGCATTGCAGAGTACCTAGGATGCAAAGCTATTTTCAGAAGAAATAGAAATGGCCATAAGGAATTGGAATTCAGGGGATAGCAGTGAATTTAATCAATGCATTTGTATATATTAAATCTCTCACTGACCCCATTATGTAATATTTTGACATGAGTTATATCTGCAAAGGGAACACCCAATGGCAGATTTAAATGTGCTAATGGCATTAATGATAGCCAATGTGCTCACTAGCTAACATTAGGGGGATTCATTTTGGGTGAATATTCGGCACAATAGGGCTGAGGAGTAATAAAGTGTACTTGTGCTTACAGAATGGAGGCCTCCAGGAGCCCTCCTCGTTGATCATTGCTCTCCAAAGAACTGGCTACTGTGGAGTCTTATCCCATTGTCTGTTCAGATTCCACCAACCTGCCTGGACTCTGGGGACTGACTTGCATGGATGGCAGCAGGGCATGGGAAGCAGTATGGCCTTGTGAAAAGAGCACAAGGCCGTGAGTCAGGAAACTTGGGTTCTGATCCAATCATTTTCCTGCTGGGCAAGTCACTTATCCTCCTTATTCCTCAGTTTACGCAACTGGGAAATGGGAAACAAATGTCAGTTTTCCCCTCTACACGTTCAGCTTCACGTGGGATAGGGACTGTGCCTGATGCGATTGCACTTTCTCTACCCCAACACTAGGCACATAAGTGCTTAGTAAATTATCATGATTATTCATAGGGAAGAATGGGGGAAGGGACAGCCAAACTGGAATGATGGAAATTTCTGCAATATTCCTTCTGCCTCCTGCTATATGGGTGTCCCACTGGCACCTCAAGTTCAAAAGTTGAGTTCCTAATCTTCCCTCTCAAATCATCTCCTCCACCTAACTTTCCCATCCCAATTAACGCCACTGCTAGGTCTCTGAAACCTACATCCTTGGTTGGCATTATCTTAGATTCCTCCCTTTCTCTTTTAACCCCCATATTCAGTCTGTCATCAATGCCCATTGGTTTTTTTTCTCCACAGCATATCTTCTTCTCCATCCAAATGATCTGGAGAAGCCCTAGCTATTAGCCCTGAAAATCCCTGCTTTTAGATATTTATGAACTTATCTTGGGAACTAAACTTCATTTTAAGCCTTATCATCCAAGGCTAATACTACTGCCCATCTCTGTCACCCTCATATGAGTTATACAATGACAAAAAGGTGTGAGAAGCAGCATGTCTTAGTGGAAAGAGTACAAGCTTGGGAGTCAAAGGTCATGGGTCCTAATCCCGGCTCCACCACTTGTCAGCTGTGTGACTTTGGGCAAGTCACTTAACTTCTAGGTGCCTCAGTTACCACATCTGTAAAATGGGGATTAAGACTGTGAGCCCCACATGGGACAACCTGATTACCTTGTATCTACCCCAGTGCTTAGAACAGTGCTTGGCACGTAGTAAGCACTTAACAAATACCTTCATTATTATTAATAATATTATTACATGTTTAAAGGCATTCTACATGTATAGACCATGTAATATTTGTAAATTACTATTAATAATTATTATTCTCATTAAATTATCCAATAATTATTTAAATGAATATTCATTAATTATTATATTATTAATTTTTGTTGCTTTGTGAAAACATCTGAGGAGACATCTTGCCCTTCCTTACCCTGGCTCCCACCTCTGGAAAAATCACCATCATCTTTAACAGCATTTATTAGTTGCCTATTACATGAAGAGTGCTGTTATTGAAACCTTGAGAACATGCAGTAAAAGTAAAAGACTTGCCCTTTACAAGCTTACAATCTAATGGGAAAACTTTACAGATAATAAAATATCAGGTAATTCCCAAAGTGCAAAAGTTAAGAGTGTAGATACAAAAGGAAAAATAAATAAATAATGATTAATTGTTATCAATTATTAATTATAAATATTATTAATTATTGATGTTGTTGATTAAAAAGTCCTGGGGTAGATACAAGCAAATCGGGTTGGGCACAGTCCCTGTCCCATGTGGGGCTCAGTCTCAATTCCCATTTTACAGATGAGGTAACAGGCACAGAGAAGTGAAGTGACTTGTCCAAGGTCACGCAGCAGGCACCTGGTGGAGTAGGGATTAGAACCCATGAGCTTCTGACTCTCAGGCCCGTGCTCTATCCACCACATCATGCTGCTTCTGTTACAGAATGAAATGGCTAGTTCAAGATGTTAGTGGATGAACAAGAGGATCCGATATTCTTCCAGTTAAGAGTTAAAGCAACCTCTTCAGACTGTTTCAGACTCCCTCCCCAGTCCCTCATTATGGATCTGAGGCTTATTTTGATTATTAAACTGAACAGTGAGAAAATCAAAACCCGGAGAAACAATATAAAAATAGGATAGATGGACTGGCAAAGGTCTACCTAGGGAAAATGCTGAACACACAAGTATGCAAGATTGTTCTACTAAAAGCAGCATAATGAACAACTGTGGATGCTTGGGATCTACAAACAATATCCATTTTTTTTTCCATCCAACTAAATGACTTTCAGAATTGTTCAGCTCCTAATGAAACCTCTTGGGAATGCAGGCAGGTGAACTGATATGAGAACTAAAAATAAGCTTCTTCCCTAAGAATCAGAGCAGTTTTTTTTCTAGTTGGCAAGTTAAAGTGAACAATGTACATGAAAGCTTGGTAAGCTCTTTCTGATCCTTGCCTAACCCCCTCCTGCCTTCTCTGTCAGGTGATCACCTGAAAGCCACCCACAAGAGAGCCCTATGGGTTCTGTAGAACTGGTCTCCATCCAGTGCTCCAAGCGGATCAGCTGGAGAGCAATAAAAACAGCCTTTGAGCTACCCCAGATTACAGCTAATACTTAACCTGATGCAAACAAAATTACTTTAGACTGTAAATTCCTTCTAGACTGCAAGCTCCTTATTCATTCATTCAATCATATTTATTGAGCGCTTATGTGTGCAGAGCACTGTACTAAGCACTTGGTAAGTACAAGCTGGCAACATATAGAGACGGTCCCTACCCAACAATGGGCTCACAGTCTAGAAGGGGGAGACAGACAACAAAACAAAACATGTAGACAGGTGTCAAAATTGTCAGAATAGAATTATAGCTATATTTATTCATTCATTCATTCAATCGTATTTATTGAGAGCTTACTGTGTGCAGAGCACTGTACTAAGCACTTGGGAAGTACAAGTCGTCAACATATACAGACGGTCCCTACCCAACAACGGGCTCACAGTCTAGAAGGGGGAGACAGACAACAAAACAAAACATGTAGACAGGTGTCAAAATCGTCAAAATAGAATTATAGCTATATGCCCATCATTAACAAAATAAACAGAATAGTAAATATGTACAAGTAAAATAGAGTAATAAAATGGATAAGGAACGTTTGTCTACTATCTCTGTTGTACTATACTCTCCCAAGTGCTTGGTACAGTGCTCTGCACACAGCAAATGCTCAATAAATACCACTGATTGATTTAACTAATAAGCAAAAATCAATTAATCAATAGTAGTTACTGAGTGTTTATTGCAGGCAAAGCACTATACTCTATGCTTAGGAGAGTATAATAGAATTAGGATTCATTATTCCTGCCCTCAAGAAGCTGACAGTCTAGCAAGGGAGATAGGCACAGAAAAAGTTGGAAGCAGTATAGGTTGGTGTGTAAGTACTACAAGGGATAAGGGTTGGGGATGGATACTTAAGAGGTTAGATTATAAAGAGTTGCTGAAGCGGCTGTGCAGCCAGGGAATTAGGGAGAGTAGATGAGAAGTGAATTGGGGAAGGCCTCCTGGAGGAGATGTGATTTCAGAAGAGCTTTGTAGATAGGAAGAACAGGCCAGTTGGGTGTGAAGTGGGAGACAGTATCAGGTAGAAGGAAGAGCTTGAGCCAGGAGTCAGTGGTGGAAAAAACAAAAAAATGAGGCACAAATGTAAACTAAGGTAAATCAATGGTTGTGATTCATTAAAAATTGAGCATGGTTGCCATTCTGGAAATTCATATGACTGCTAAGCCAACTATGTAAACCAGTTTCCTGGCCCCGCTGACACACAAAACAAACTGAACATATTCCAAACAGAACTCATCATCGTCCCACCAAAACCCTCTCCTGTCCTTGTCTTTCCTGTCATTGTAGACAGTACCACTATCCTCCATATCACAAGCCTATTACGTGGCATTATCCTCAACTCACCTAGCTCATTTAACCCACATAATCTGTCACTAAATCCTGTCAGTTCTACCCTCACAATATCACTAATATCTACTCTTTCCTCTCCATCCAAACTGCTGGTATCCACACAATAATAATAATGATGATAGCATTTGTTAAACACTTACTATGTGCCAAGCACTGTTCTAAACACTGGGGAAGATACAAGGTTGTCAGGTTGTCTCAGGTGAGGCTCACAGTCTTAATCCCCATTTTACAGATGAAGTAACTGAGGCACTGAGAATAATAATAATAATGTTGGTATTTGTTAAGCACTAACTATGTGCCAAACCCTGGGCTAGATACAAGGTAATCAGGTTGTCCCATGTGAGGCTCACAGTCTTCATCCCCATTTTACAGATGAGGTACCTGATGCACAGAGAAGTGAAGTGACTTGCCCAAAATCACACAGTTGACAAGTGGTGGGTTCAGGATTAGAACCCATGACCCCGACTCTCAAGCCCATGCTCTTTCCTCTAAGCCACGCGGCTTCTTATCATATCCAGCCTCGACTACTACATCAGTCTCCTTGCTGACCTCCCTGTCTCCTGTTTCTCCTCAGATGATATTTCTAAAACAAAAAAAAGGTTCAGTCCACATCTCCCCACTCCTCAAGAAGCTCCAATGTTTGTCAATCCACCTCCACTTTGAACAGAAACTCCTTACCATTGGCTTTATAGCACTCATTACTTCACCCTATCTCATCATGCCTCTCTGATTTCCTACTGCAGTCCAGCCCGCACACTTCACTCCTCCAGTATCAGCTAGCTCGCCATGCCCCAATCTCACCTATCTTGCCACTCATCCCTTTCCCATATCCTCCCTTTACTTTGTGACTCCCTCTCACCCCAGATTCACCAGACCACCACACTCCCCACTTTCAAAGCCTTATTAAAATCACATCTCATCCAAGAGACCTTCCGCAGTTTCTTTTCTTTTCCTCCTCGACTCTTTCTCTACTGTGTCACCTATACACTTGATTCTCTACTTAGAACACTTGATATTCACCCCACCTTCAATCCCACAGCACTTATGTACATATCCATAATTTATTTATTTATATTAATGTCTGTTTCCCCCTCCAGACTGTGGTAAGGAATGTGTCTGCCATCCCTGTTAAATTGTATTCTCCCAAGCACTTAGGTTAGTGCTCTGCATACAAAAAGCACTCAGTATATACCATTGATTGATTGTTGTAAAACAGTATGTAGAAACGCAAGTTTTTTGTCAACTCTCTTTTTATCTTTGGCTTTTTAAATTTAATTTCAGTATATTCTTTTTTGTCTTGGCCCTTAGTACAAGGAGGCTCTTGTAGGAGAGTCTATCGCTTGAAAGAAATGGAATTTTCATCATTATCCCATGTGTCACAATTAGCCTTGAAGGTGACCTTTAAGAATTAATCCATCAATTGTATTTATTGAGTGTTTTCTGTATGCAGAACACTGTATTAAGCACTTGTGAGAGCACAATATAGCAGTGTTGGTAGACATATTCCCTACCCACAACAATCTTGTAGTTTAGAGGGGGAGACATACATTAACATAAATAAATAAATTACAGATTTGTACAAAAGCGCTGTGGGCCTGAAGGAAGGTGAAAATCCAAGTGCAAGGGTGAATCAGAAGGAAATGGGAGAAGAGGAAATGAGGATTTATCTGGGAAGGCAAGGAATACTCCTGCTTCCTTAATCATAAAACGAGACAGTCATTCAGGCTACTAATTCCATCAATAGAATCTCCTTTCTTCAGCCATCTCTAGCACCTGCAAGCTTATTTACACCATCTTTATTACTAATTTATATATGTCCATTTAATTTTTCACCCCTCAAGTTATAATCGTTGTTTATGTTTGTCTCCCTTTTGAATATGAGCTCTCTGTGGGCATGAAACAGGTCAATTTGCCTTTCTGAACTTTCAAGTGCCTAGTATTCATTCATTCAATCTTATTTATTGAGCACTTACTGTGTGCAAAGCACTGTACAATGCTCTTGGGAGAGTATAATAACAGACATATTCCTGTCCACAATGAGCTCAGAGACTAAAGTCTACCTCACTGATTGAGGGCTCAATAAGTACAGTGCAAGTAGCAATCTTCACTTATGCGCAATATGGAATGAATTGCTAGTCAAACACCCTCTTTAGTAACATCTACTCACGTGAATCCCCTCTTAGGGTCACATTTGGAGAGTTCCCAGTACTCTACCAGTCTCAACTACAGGAGGGAGAGTCAGGCAGAGGCATAGCCATTCCATTCCTAGTTTGGGCAGTGGCTAGCCAGTGGAAGGCAATCTGTCACAAGCCAAAACTCACTGTGCTGGGCAGCAGAGTAATGGGAGAGAATCAAGGGTGAAGACTCAAGTTTACTGCACAGAAGGAGGCAATGGTAAACCACTTCCTTATTTTTACCAAGAAAACTCTATGGATACACTACCAGAACTATTGCAGATGGAGGTGGGGAGTTCTGGGAGAGATGTGTCCATTGCTATAGGTCGAAGACAACTCAACGACATAACACAAGACCCATGTGAAATATTGTCACTGTGTGCATGTGTATCACAAAGTGCTCAGGTGCAAAGATATAAATTGTAAGCTTTGTTTTCAACTCTACTAAGTACATGGTCTGTTCTAAGTAAAAGAGCTGAGTAGACCTAAAGAAATACTGAAGGGAAGAGCACTGAAGCTAATATCTAGACTAAGCTTGTTGTGGGCAGGGAACATATCCACTAACTCCATTATATTGTATTCTCCCAAGCACTTAGTACAGTGCTTTGCAAACAGTAAATATTCAATAGAAATGATTGACTGATTGATTGAAAACAGCACACGAGCCTTGAACTGTGTATTTTCTTCCAACCAACTCCAGGCAAACTTTCCGTCCAAATAGATCTTCTGCCTTAAACTTAGAGTGTTGGCTGAATTTCTAGCCTTCATCTGAACGTCTTGCTTTTACAGATCTAGGAAAAGTTGCCCAGTGAAAAAAACAGGCTTTCTCCGGCAATTTTTGAGCTGGAAGCTCTTTATTGAGTTCTTGCACTTCAGTATAAAAAGGAGCAATCCAGACATTTTAAAAATTTCAATTTAAACTGCTTAGAGATTTGGACCATTTGGGGCCCATCTCATCTAAACCATTTAGCACTCCACTGGTTGCAATGGCCATTTATAACAAGTCAGACATGGTCCCCTCTTCAATCCAAGAAGGGAGAGTTAATCAACAACAGAAACATAACATTCTGCTTCCATTTCCTAAACCATTAAAGTAATCTGGAAGTTACTTCAGTAAATTGGATTTGTAACTAAGTGCCTCTGTCCTATCTGAGGCTGAGAAGCACCTGATCTCTGGGAAATGGATTACAATTGATGCCACATGTTTAGTCTCAGCACAGCATGTCCATTAAGGTTATCATGAAGGCCAAGCTATTAACCAGGCTGATCAAGAATTCCCACACCTCTGACCTTGTGTCAGATGTCCTTGCTGAGTTTTCTGCATGGCACAGAGAAAAGATTAGGCCCCTATTTTGGTAGAATCCACATAGTTACGTGAATTCCACAGCAATGAGAGAAAATTGCTTAGAGGATGAAGTAAAGAACACAGAGCCTGAAGATCTAGAGTTTATCCTGGCAACCACACAAACTCACTGACTGATTCTGAGAATCAGCATGGCCTAATAGAGAGGGTATGGGTTTGGGAGTCAGTGAACCTGAATTCTAATCCATTAGCTCTATTACTTGTCTGCTGTGTTACCTTGGGCAATTCATTTATCTATGCCTTAGATCCATCATCTGCAGAATGGGGATTCAACACCTGTTTTCCCTCCTGCATAGACTGTGAGCCCCATGAGGGATCGTATCTCTTACATCTACCTCAGTGCAGTTTTTGGTACATAGTAAACTCTTAAATGTAATGATAATAATACTACTAGTAATAATAATCCCTGTTCCACAACTCAACCTCTATATGCTTCAGTTTCCTTATCTGTACAATGTGTATTAAGTACCTGTTCTCCCTCAGACTGTGAACTTATGTACAACCTGATTATCTTGTATCTACTCCTTCACTTAGTACAGTTCTTGGCACATAGTAAGCACTTAAATTCCACAATTATCTTTCTTATCCTGGGCATTTTCCCATATTTTCCTTCTGAAAGAATACATAACCCCTCCAGCACTACAGGATTAATTAAGCTTCATTACCTCTCTGAGTATCTGAGTCAAGACTCAAAGTTAGAGTTCTTTGATTTCCCAATTGATAATATTTGTTGTCTGTCAGCAATAAGGACTGGTTCCGTAAAGCCATATAAGATTTACGTTCTATGGTCAAGTGAGTTGAAAATAGAAAGAATTACAGAAGAGGAAGAAACAAATAGATAAGATTATTCTAATCAGCCCCATAAAGGAGAAAGTAAAATGTGAAACATCCAGGAAATCTTAGGACCATCTTCATAGGCATATCAAGAAATAGAAACTTTACTTGAAGTAGAGACCCAAAAAAATGCACAAATACGATGTGGCTGACGAAACTGTAGTAAAAAGGTCACAAGATTGAAGTCAGACTGAGTTACATAATCGTTAGGGTAGCCATCAGATGGGAATCAAACTTCTCTACTGCAGGCCTCTTCTAGCTTCAAGCCCAATTGTCAAGGACTCAGTGATTTAGGTTTCTTGCCAGTAAAGTGGGTAAAATAACTTGGCTCTGATGCTCAGGAATATTGTGCTCAGGGAGATTTCTAATCTTTGGATGAAAGGAGTTCGAATCAGATGTACAAGGTAAAATTCCATTTCAGTTTCTCTAATGGTGAGAATTTCTAATTTGATTCCTAAGAGGATTTCCTGAGTTTAAATTGGTAAATATGATAATGAAGCATTTATAAACAGGACCCTGAACCAAGAACCTGCCATTGATCAATTAACTACAAAGTGGCAGTCGATGTCAGAAACTGTGTTACTCATTTCTTTAGTTGCTTATAGGCTTTATTGGCAATAAAATGCTTTTGGTGTCAGAATGATTTGGGGAAAATCCAAATCCCAGTGCTTGCTCTTAGCTACTCAGTATTTCTAGCTGAGGGAGGGGTAGCAGAAGGAAGAGCAGAAGAGGGAGCAGAAGCAGGTGAGGAGGGTGTCATTAAAATAAGGATACCAAATTGAAGGCAGTCACTCATCACTGTCTGCATATCCTGAGCAAATCTGATTACCCAAAACATTCCACTCTGCAGTTTATAAGGTCATTCACCTCTCTTGAAATCATTAAAGAGTTGACCTTTCCAAAACCTAAAGGATGAAACTTCCTGATATGGCCCCTCTCTTCCACCCAGTGCTGAGGCCACATTTCAAGAAAGTGAACCGTCTGCCACTATTGGAAAAAAAAACTGGCCAAATAAGAAAATCAGAGTCTATCAAGAAAAGTTTTTTTTTCTTCTAAGTGCATGCGTATTGGTGAGGGATATAATATATCAAAGCTGAGTGGAGATGCGATCATGCAGTGAGCAATTTCAAAAACTTTAATGAACCATTTTAAAATAAACTCATTTGAAGGTAATTTAACAACCCCACTTTTACAATTAAATATACTATTTTAGCATGCAAATTCAGAACATTAATCCCATGTCAGAATGGAAAATGAAGTGAAACTGAGGGGATTCTGTTACATGAAAGTCATCACAGTAATTTCTCATCACTCCACGGTGCTCTTAAGCAGCATAATGAAAGAGTGAATTGATTTAAACAACATTTTGTTGGAGCAATGGGGTTTGAGGAATTAAATTAACTTGATGGTTTGTTGTAAGAGCCAGGCCTGGGATGGCATTACACTGGTACTGAAATTAATGTCTAGCTTCTCTCAAGTTTGTTTGTTTTTATTTTTTTCCTATTTATTCCCAAAATATCAACTCAAGACTTCAAGTGTTACTTTAGGACTTTGGCAATACTTAGAGAATTAACATACATTTTTAAAGGTTTAATTGAGTGTAAAAGTGTGTTCCTGCTAAAATCACAACCAGTTAATTGTTAATAGTCAAATGTAGCTACAATCAAGCAGGGAGCCTATTTATATTTGTTACTATGGGAAAAAACATCTGGTAGACACTCGAAAATATACTTCATAGTTTAGGGTTGCTATATTGTAAATTCTATAATGCTATGTTGTAAATCATAAATTCTGCATAAGAAACAGAAAAATGGTTTTCAAAAATATGATTATAAAGACACTCCAGGAACTCTGAGCAATTCTATATACCTGTTCAGTGCTTAGAACAGTGCTTTGCACATAGTAAGCACTTATTAAATGCCATCATTATTATTACTATTATTATTATACCTTAGCAAAAGATATTCACATTCTTCCTCATTTGGGTTTTAGGTATCATTGGGTTTGTGTATTCATGTGGTTCTGTCTCCCATATTAGAATTTCAGTTTCTCTAGAGCATAGGCTATGTTTTCTTCCTTTGAAACTCCTAAGAGTACCTTCTCAAACCACAGAAGTTCAGTAATATGGTTGATTTCTGAAAAGTGCTATTATTCTTTTGTCAAAAACCTTCTATCAACTATTAGGTGGGACCTAAATCTTAACTTCAGTTTAGAAAACAGGGATTAGACAAGAAAAAAGAATAGAATTTAAGGTAAAGTTGCCTGAATTTCTTAGTCCAAAGTTGGAAAGGATGTGACTTCCAGAGGCAGGGATAGGGGTCCAGAAATGTGAGGGTAAAGAGAAAAAGTCAGGAAAGAGACATAAAGAGAGAGGAAAAAAGGAAGAGAAGCAAAGAGGGAGATGGAGAAAAGATAAATAGCCAGAGCCAAAGAGAGAAACGGATGAAACACAAGAGAAGCATGGTCTAATGGATAGAGCACAGGCTGGAAGTCAGAAAGATCAGGGTTCTAATCCCAGCTCTGCCAGTTGTCTGCTGTTTAACCTTGGGCAAGTCACTTCACTTCTCTGTGCCTCAGCACAGCTGTAAAATGGGGATTAATGCTGTGAGCCCCATGTGGGACATGGACTGCACCCAGCTGTTTCTTTAGACTGTAAGTTCATTGTGGGTAGGGAATGTGTCCGTTTATTGTTATATTATATTCTTCCATGCAATTAGTACAGTGTTATGCACACCGTAAGCACTCAATAAATATGACAATGAATGAATGAGTCCAACCTGATTAGCTTGTATCTTCCACAATGTGTTGTGCCGGGCATATAGTGAGCACTTAACAAATACATTAAAAAAGGGAGACAAAAGTCGAGAAAGAGGAAGATAGATAGGCAGAAGATACATATATCCGGGGATAAGAAGGCCAACACACACACACACACACACACACACACACACACACACACACACACACACACACACACAAAACTTGGTACAAAGCCAAGAACAAAACAGAAGGCATCACTGCTGATGCTGGTTTACCAGAGTTCTCCCTCTGCTACTTCGTACTGAGCCATTTAAAGACCCTTCACCAGATCAGGAAAGGGCAGGTAACCAAGCTGGAGATTCTGGGTAGTCAGCCACAGATCTACAGCATATTCCAAGCCTGATATCTGACCCATTCACAGTTCACCACCCTCAACGTCTAACTTTATCTTTTGCTGGCACTTCCACTGAGTTCTCCTTCACTGTCTCCTCTCAGAATTATTGCCATCCATCTCCAAACTTGGCCACCACGGACAAAAGCAGAACCTCTGCTGGTTCCACTGACTTTCTGATGGATAGACACATAGTGAGATGTGAAAGGTGCCAGTCCCACCCAGAATGGATAACTGGAAATGTAATTTGGGGGCTAACAGTGAGAAATAAGCTCACTGTGGGCAGGGAATGTGTCTGTTTACTGTTATACTGTACTCCCCCAAGAGCTTAGTGCAGTGCTTTGCACACAGTTAGGGGCTCATTAAATACAACTGAAAGAATGAACAAATGAAATTCATTCATGGATAAACTGAACTAGTCATTACATAGAGTAACCTGAAACTGCTTGTGCAGTTTTGAATCAAATATTTTCTCTAACTGTACTTAGAGATCTAGAAATGGTATTTTTTTCCTAGCCAAACCATCCACATTGCTGCATAAAAAAATAGATTTATGGTATTCACGCAGTGCCTTAGACATAAAGATAGACTAAAATATAAAAAGCAGTAAGCTATATTAAGATATAAAAATATAAATGAGATGGTAGACACAACTCCCAAAGAGGGACAACTAACCCTTTTATCTGCTTTTAATCTTCATCCTGATTTTACCACTTTTGCCTTCACAGGGAATTAAATTGCAAAACACTGGTGCACAGCAAAGTGGCTCCAACTTGCCTGAAGTGTGAACTGGAGGGTCATGAGGCCTGGGAGCTCAAAGCAAAACAGTCTATTTGAACACCAGATCTTTATTCCTTTGATCAGGTACATTTGACTCCCATCTCTAGCATCTCTCAAGGTAATTGTTGAGCATGATTTACTTGCTTGACAATAGGTACACTGATAGTAACAGGTCTCACTTGGTTAAGTGAAGAACCTCTTCCCTTTGAAATGGAAAAAGCACTGGTGAGAAATGACAAATGACATCCTGCAGTTGAAAATGTAATAAAGGCCTTTATTGGGCATGTAAAGGGACTATTGGGCTCAAGGGGATTTGCTGTTTCTCAGCTTCGTTTCAGGAATGCTGCTCCTGCAAATGTAGTTGGAAACATCATGAAGGACAGTGATGTAGAACCCGACTGAGTTGGGAGAGATAATCGTTCTCCTCTTCCTGTAATCCTGGGAGGACTTATAAACAGCCCAGGCAGCTCGCTATAACTGCATCCACCACCCATAGTCCTGCCCCTCTCCCTATTATTTCTCTTTCCAACCAGGTGGCCGCATCAAACAGGGATCTTATCATTAAACCTGTCTCCAAAATGTAAGAACAGCACAAGACACCAGATGCTAAAGTCTTGTAAATTACAAGAGTCCCCTCCAACCACTTCACAGCCAGCTGTACTATATATATCTTAATGGAGACATATATACATAAATATATACATTAGCTCTCCACTTTTTTTGGTAACTCGACATGATTCTTCCTGGGGTGTCATATGGTTTCAACATCTGCTCAGGCCTCTGTAGAGCCACATACATATGCTTACTTAGTTTAACTTGCTAGTGCTGAAATGTTCAACTGAGAGCCAGGCTATGGTTTTTCTGATGATTTTCCCTGACCTCAATGTCCTACTCCTTAGTTTCCTAAACTATGCCATTCCTTTCTTATAAGGCCTCTTATTAAAAAAAAAATCCTACACCAGGAGTCATTCCCTGATTAACCCCTCTACTTTCCCAGTCACCCAATTCCATGAGCCACTTGAGTGCCCATGTATTTAATTTATGCCCTCTGTCTCTCCATATTATATTATAAACTCTTCAAAGGCAGGAATTTCATTTTATTTTTTTCCTCGAGTACATAAGCAGCATGGCTCAGTGGAAGGTGCATGGGCTTGAGAGTCAGAGGTCATGGGTTCTAATCCCAGCTCTGCCACTTGTCAGCTGTGTGACTTTGGGCAAGTCACAACTTCTCTGTGCCTCAGTTACCTCATCTGTAAATTGGGAATTAAGACTATCCCACGTGGGACAACCTGATCACCTTGTATCCTCCCAGTGCTTAGAACAGTGCTTGGCATATAGTAAGCGCTTAACAAATGCCATCATCATCATCATTATTATTATTATGAAAACACTTTCTTCAACTTCCTAGGTTCCACAGACATTGTTGATACTGATTTCTTTTCTGAACCATCTCAAATCAATCAATAGTATTTTCTGAGTGCTCACTATGTGTAGAGCACTGTATTAAGCATTTGAGAGTACAATGGAGTTGACAGACATGTTCCCTGCCCACGAGGAGCTTACAGTATAGAATATCTCCAGAAGGATTAAATGGAAGTCAAAGGATCTCAAGTGACAGTTCCAAGCTTCTAGGAATTTGGATGCTTAACTTTTAGAATTTCACTGCATAAAAAAGTGACTTTCTTTGTTTGAAAATATTCAGTACAACTCCCACTGTCTTGGCTAATTTAGAGAAGAAGCATGGCTCAGTGGAAAGAGCACGGGCTGGGGAACCAGAGGTCGTGGGTTCTAATCCCAGCTCTGCCACTTGTCAGCTGTGTGACTTTGGGCAAGTCACAACTTCTCTGGGCCTTAATTCCCTCATCTGTAAAAATGGGGATGAAGACTGTGAGCCCCACGTGGGACAACCTGATTACCTTGTATCTACCCCAGTGCTTGGCACATAGTAAGTGCTTAACAAATACCAGCATTATTATTACAAGATAGATGCTTTAAATTATCTGCTGATTCCTTCATAAGGGACTCAAAAGCTTCACTGTCTTTCCACTTCACTTTCCATACCACTTCACTGTCTTTCAGATAAAGAAGAGTAATTCCTTGGAAAAGCTCCTTGAAGGGGATATATATTTTGACAGGGAGGGAATCAAACCAAGTCTAACTACTCATTAGTGAGAGTCCATTAATCACATCCCTGAAGCAAAACTATCTGCTTCCCTTGAGGACAAGACAGCAGATATTAACTTTCATATTAGGAGCATGGTGGAGTGGTCATTTCAAAGTTAACTGGATCACTAGTTATGTAGCTTTAAAAAGAGCTGCTCTAAGTGGGTCACCACACATATTCAGATAACAGGCTTGGATGCTGATATAGAAAGACAACTGAGCAGAGACCAACCAATCAGTGACATTTATTGAGCACTTAAAGTGTGCCAATCAATCATATTTATTGAGCTCTTAATGTAGAGCACTGTACTAAGCACTTGGGAAAGTACACTATAAGTACACCTGTATCCCCCCAGTGCTTAGAACACTGCTTGGCATGTAGTAAGCACTTAAATGCCATCATTATTATTATTATTATTATTATTACTACAATATAATAGACATGCTTCCTGCAGAGCTCTGGACTAAACACTTGGGAGAACACAATACAACAAAGTTTGTAGTCACATCCCCTGCCCTCCAGGATCTTATAGTCTAGTTGGGGAGACACACATCAAAATAAATTATGCATAGGTACACTAAGTATGTGGGGCTGAGGAAGGGGTGAATATCAATTGCTTAAAGGCTAGAAACCCAAGTGCATAGGTCATGTGGCAGGGAGAGGATGTAGGGGAAATGAGGGATTATTCAGGGAAAGTCTTTTGGAGGGGATGGAATTCTAATAAGACTTTGAATGCTGGTGGGGGGTCGGGTAGTTCAAGCTCAGAGGAAGGAGGAGGGAAAAAGGTCAGTAGTGATATATACGAGATTATGGTATAGTGAATAGCTACACATTGGAAAGGCAAAAAGTGTGGGCTTGGTTGTAGTAGGAAATCAGAAAGGAAAGATAGGAGGGGGCAAGCTGGCTGAGTGTTTGAAAGCCAATGGTAAGAGTTTCTGTTTGATGTGGAGGTGGTTGGGCAACTCCTGGAGGTTTTTGAGGAGTGGGGAGATTGAACTAAACTTTTAGAAAAATGATCCAAGCAGCAGAGTGTAGTAGGAAGAGAGGGGAAGCAAGGAGATTGGCAAATAGGCTGATGCAGTAGTCAAAATGGGGTATGACGAGTGCTAGGGTTAGTGTAGTAGTGGTTTGAGTGAAGAAGAAAGTGAATTTTAGCAATCTTTTGAATGTAAAACCTGCAAGATTTGGTGTCATATTGAATATGTGGTTGAAAAACAGATGAGTCAAAGATAATGCCCAGGTTCAGGGCTTATGAGACAGAGAGAATAGTGGTGTCATCTACCATGATGGGGTGGACAGGATATGGGTGGGAAGATGAGGAGTTCAATTTTGGGCATGTTAAATTTGATGTCTCCTCCAAGTAAGGTTGTCCTGAAGGCAAGAGAGGCTGAAGAGAAGGAGAGAGGTCAGGGCTGGAGAGGAAGATTTGGGAATCATCCATGTGCAGGTATGTAGAGCATCTCTACGTTACTGTTTAGGGAACTCTGATGATATTGTAGGCTGAAGTAATTAAGGACAGAGAGTGTTGTAACCTTGGGCAGAAGAGGTAAATCTTAGCACAGGACTTTAAATTTCATGACCACTAGGCACTGATGGAAAAGAAGCAAAATACAGCTCCACAGTGAAAGCCCAGAAACATCCCATTCATCTGGAAATAAAATAATAATAATAATAATAACAAATAATATTTGTTAAGCTATCTCCCATTTGCCAAGCACTGTACTAAGTGCTCAGTAGATATAAGATAATAAGGTTGGATTCTTTCCCTGTCCCTCATTGGACACACAGTTTAAGTAGGAAGGTGAATGGGGACTTAACCCCTATTTTATGGATTAAAATACTGAGACAGAGAAGTTAAGTGTCTTGTCTACAGTCACACAGCATTTAAGTGGCAGATCTAGGATTAAATACTAGGTCCTCTGACTCCCACGTCCTTATCTATTCCACTAGACCATTCATTCCTTGCTTACCACCACCAAAAAAAATCAGAAAGCGCAAGATCCAATGTATCTTAGCAGAGACATGCAAAGTCATTAACAAGATAAATATCTCATAATAATGGACAGAAGCTGGAATTCCTGAATATAACATGACAATATCATTTCAGAGGAAAGATAGAGAGGATAGAAGTCAAATTGATATATTGCTTAGATAAAGTATTAATGAGAATCAGAGCAATTTCTACAGATATACTTGGGGGAAAGATAGAAGAAGAAAACTGGCTTCGTAATGGAAAAGGTCTTTCCCAATTATGCCTCTCTATTCCCCTACTGCCTTTCCCTTCTGAATCACCTATGCACTTGGATCTGTACTCTTTTATTCATTCATTCATTCATTTAATCACATTTATTGAGCGCTTACTGTGTGCAGAGCACTGTACTAAGCATTTGGGAAGTACAAGTTGGCAACATATACAGATGGTCCCTCCCCAACAACAGGCTCACAGTCTAGAAGGGGGAGACAGACAACAAAACAAAACATGTAGTCAGGTGTCAAGTCATCTACACTCACACCCTTGGTGACCTCATTCGCTCCCATGGCTTCAACTATCATCTCTACATTGATGACACCCAAATCTACATCTCTGCCCCTGCTCTCTCCCCCTCCCTCCAGGCTCGCATCTCCTCCAGCCTTCAGGACATCTCCATCTGGATGTCTGCCCGCCACCTAAAACTCAGCATGTCCAAGACTGAACTCATCTTCCCTCCCAAACCCTGCCCTCTCCCTGACTTTACCATCACTGTTGATGGCACTACCATTCTTCCCGTCTCACAAGCCTACAACCTTGGTGTCACCCTCGACTCCACTCTCTCATTCACCCCTCACATCCAAGCCGTCACCAAAACCTGCCGGTCTCAGCTCCGCAACATTGCCAAGATCCACCCTTTCCTCTCCATCCAAACCGCTACCCTGCTCGTTCAAGCTCTCATCCTATCCCGTCTGGACTACTGCATCAGCCTTCTCTCTGATCTCCCATCCTCGTGTCTCTCTCCACTTCAATCCATATTTCATGCTGCTGCCTGGATTATCTTCGTCCAGAAACGCTCTCGGCATGTTACTCCCCTCCTCAAAAATCTCCAGTGGCTACCGATCAATCTGCGCATCAAGCAGAAACTCCTCACCCTCGGCTTCAAGGCTCTCCATCACCTCGCCCCCTTCTACCTCACCTCCCTTCTCTCCTTCTACAGCCCAGCCCGCACCCTCCACTCTTTTGCCGCTAAACTCCTCACTGTGCCTCGTTCCTGCCTGTCCCGCCGTCGACCCCCGGCCCACGTCATCCCCCAGGCCTGGAATGCCCTCCCTCCACACATCCGCCAAGCTAGCTCTTTTCCTCCCTTCAAGGCCCTACTGAGAGCTCACCTCCTCCAGGAGGCCTTCCCAGACTGAGCCCCTTCCTTCCTCTCCCCCTCACCTCCCCGTTCATTCCCCCCATCTTACCTCCTCCCCTTCCCCACAGCACCTGTATATATGTATATATGTTTGTACATATTTATTACTCTATTTATGTATTTATTTTACTTGTACATATCTATTCTACTTATTTTATTTTGTTAATATGTTTGGTTTTGTTCTCTGTCTCCCCCTTCTAGACTGTGAGCCCACTGTTGGGTAGGGACTGTATATGTTGCCAACTTGTACTTCCCAAGCACTTAGTACAGTGTTCTGCACACAGTTAGCACTCAATAAATATGATTGATTGATTGATCAGAATAAATAGAAGTAAAGCTAGATGCACATCATTGACAAAATAAATAGAACAGTAAATATGTACAAGTAAAACAAATAGAGTAATAAATCTGTACAAGCATATATACAGGTGCTGTGGGGAGGGGAAGAAGGTAGGGTGGGGTGGATGGGGAGGGGAAGAGGAAAAAGGGGGCTCAGTCAGGGAAGACCTCCTGGAGGAGTTGAGCTCTCAGAAGGGCTTTGAAGGGAGGAAAAGAGCTAGCTTGGCGGATGTGCGGAGGGAGGGCATTCCAGGCCAGGGGGAGGATGTGGGCAGGGGGTCGATGGCAGGACAAATAAGAACAAGGCATAGTGAGGAGGTTAGTGGCAGAGGAGTGGAGGGTGCGGGCTGGGCCATGGTCTCTCCGCCTCATCGCTGTTCTCCCCCCTCCACGGTGTCATCTCCGTTCTCCTCGGGCCCCTTTTTGGGGTGCTGCTGGGCTTTGGCAGCTTCCTTCTTCTTGGCTAGGTCAGAGGGCATGGTGCCAGTCTACCTGATCTTACTCTCAGTGTAGCCTGGCCTCGCCGTACATTCATCCTGCCCTCAGACTCACAGCACTTATGTACATATCTGTTATTTATTTATATTAATGCCTGTCTTCCCCTCTAGTGCTTATAACAGTTTTTAACAGTGAGCATTTGGCAAATACTGTAAAAAAAACTCCATCTTGACCTCTGATTTTTCAGCTCTTCTGTAGTATACTGAATTGCAATTAAAAGTATAAGTAGCAAATTCCACATATAACTCAATCAATGGTATTTACTTAGGACTTACTGTGTGCAGAGGACTATACTATGTGCTTGAGAAAGTAAAATACAGTTGGTAGGCCCATCCCATGCCTAGCTGGCCCTAAGTCAAGTTATTTTGAACCACTGAGGCACAGAAGGGCTTTTTGGACTGGCCATTAGATTTTCCTTGCATAGATTCATGCCATGGATGAACCTGGGCAAGTTACTTGCCACCTCCTCCTAGTGCCTCAGTTTCCTTCCCAAGAAACAGAAATAATAATATTGAATTGCTTGACCATGCTTTTGTAGAAAATTCCAAAAAGACTGAAAAGACTTACAAATGAGAAGTAATAAAGTGCATAATATTAATAAGATGAATAGGGGTGTTTTATATACATTGAACATCAAAGGAAGGCTAGGGCAGTTCTGGGACACATATAACAAAGCTTTGAATAATAGAAGAGAGAAATACATAGTCCCGGGTGAAATAAGATTGGAAATTGTTTCTTCAGTTTGGGACATTCATAAATTAGAAAGAACCTGGAGAACAAAAATAAGTGATTGAAAAGGAAAGATGAAATGTTTTCACAGGTTCCACATGCTGTCTTATAGGAAAAAGGAGTAAAGGTTTCACACACTTGGGTTTTCACCCTACATTACTATAACTATTTAACATTTTACATGTGCAGCCTGCTATAGAAATATTTTGTTAATCTTTTAAAGACTTTTTTTGTGTTTTTGCCTGATTATCCCCTTCATGCTCACTGCAGAGTCAGGGCTCCTGGCTTCCTCGTGCTTCAGGTGACCAGATGTCCAAAACTCAGCATGACTGTCCCATCTAGGGAAACTATTTGTCTCCGACTCCACATTCTGCTCACTCTCCCAAACTCGATGTCTGTCCAGCTGGCTTGGGGAAAGAGTCTGTACATCCAGGCTATTTATTTAACTGATAGTTACAGACATTTAGCACACTTATCTGGACTGTAGGGAATGAGGCAAAGTCAGGAGAAAGGACACACAGAGAGAGGGAGAAAATGACAGCAGCAGGAACGAAAGAATCAGACAAAGGAAGAGGATGTGTCATTTTGAACTCTGAAAAATCTTGTCCTTTTGCCCAGTTTCACCCCTGCCATGACCTGAACAGGCTTCCTCTGAACACTGTGTATCTAGGCTGTCTCTCTGAGATTCACAACCATTTTTCCATAAAAATGGTAATAGAAAAAACTTGGAAATAGGAACATTGGAACATTGAGAAGGAACATAGTAACAATGTTCCTCATATAGGAACATTGAGAAGCAGTGTGGCTCAATGGAAAGAGCGCAGGCTTGGGAGTTGTAGGTCATGGGTTCAAATCCCAGCTCCACCAATTGTCAGCTGTGTGACTTTGGGTAAGTCACAACTTCTCTGTGCCTCAGTTACCTCATCTGTAAAATGGGGATTAAGACTGTTAGCCCCACGTGGGACAACCTGATCAACTTGTATCCTCCCCAGTGCTTAGAACAGTGCTTTGCACATAGTAAGTACTTAACAAATGCCATCATTATTATTATTAGTAGTAGTAGTAGTAGTAGTAGTAGTAGTAGTAGTAGTAGTAGTAGTATTGGATAAGGAGCAGCCTCTGACAAATGTCTGAGCTTCCTAGGGGAAACATACAAGTGTGTTGCCTGTGAAGCAGTGTGGCAGAATGGATAGAGCGTGGGCCTTGGAATCAGGAGGACCTGGGTATGAATCCTGGCTCCACCATTTGTCTGCCGTGTGACCTTGAGTGAGTCACTTCATTTATCTGTGCCTCAGTTACCTCATCTGTAAAATGGGGATTAAAATGTGAAGCACCATATGGGACATGGACCAGCCTGAGTAGCTCATATCTACCCCAGAGCTTAGTGTAATGCCTGATACATAGCAAGCACTAACCACATACCATAAAAAAACTAGCCATTATAGAGACAGGAAAGTAATGACTTTAAAAGACATGAATTAAGTGGTCATTTCTCCAAAGAGCTGCAATGTGTCTTCCCAAATTTGCTGAGAGAGGACATGATGCTATCTTTGGGGTGAAAAAGGCTGAAGGTATCTCTGATCTTCCCTTGGACTCCCCTTTTCTCTGACTCAAATCCCAAGAGCATCAGAATGCCCTCCTTCTTCATATATGGTAGACAACTACTCTTCCTCCCTTCAAAGCTTACTGAAGGAACATCACCTCCAAGGGGTCTTCCCTGACTAAGCACTCCTTTCTTCTTCACCCACTCCTTCTGCATCTCCCTGACTGGTTCCCTTTATTCACCCCCCAACAGCCCCCCAGCATTTATGTACATAGCCCATTGTTGGGTAGGGACCATCTCTATATGTTGCCGATTTGTACTTCCCAAACACTTAGTACAGTGCTCTGCACACAGTAAGTGCTCAATAAATAGGATTGAATGAATGAATCTATAATTTATTTATATTAATGTCTGTCTCCTTCTCCAGAGTGTGAGCTCATTGCGGGCAGGGAATGTACATGTTTATTGTTATATTGTTTTCTCTCGAGCTCTTAGTACAATGCTCTGCACAAAGTAAGCACTTAAATATGACTGACTCACAACATGGGATCCCTGCAGTGATGGACAGGATGTACCCAAGGGGCACACTCACCAGGCCATCTGACAGATTCCTGGGTAAGTTAAGAGGGCCTGGCTCTCCTTTGATCGAGGCCAGAATGGTCAGCAAACGTGGGTGCTAGAAGGTAGGTTTGGATAACATGAACTGCTAATTGCATCTATTTGGTGCCATTTCATCTACCCATCTACAATCAATCCCAATCGAATGTATACTTTAATCATCCTTACCTAAAGCCAATTTCATTTCTATTGCAAAAACTAGGCAGGCAAACCCAGGGATATAGATGTCTGCTTTGGGGCTAGCTAACATTTATTTTATAGAATCTTTTCATGTAAACAGGCCCAGGACTTCAGCTTTTTTCATCTAGGCAACCAAGGAACAAAATCACAGAGTACTGAATCTCAACCAGCAACTCAACAGATTTGGGGTGGATTTGAATCAGTAACATAGATATGAGAAGCGATAAAGCTTATTTACAAGGAGATGTACCACTCCCAATACATTTCTATATATACCTCAGGCACCAAATATGACTTCTCAGACAGTTCTATCAGCACTAAGCCAGTGCTATATTTAACATCAAATGGCAAAACAGGGACACAACCAATTGCAAACCAGGAACACAGTTAGTTCATTGACAATGAAGCAATGCTCATTGTATCACATCTTCCCTGACCAGGAGTGGGGTGTGGAGATGGGGGGGATGACTTGCGGGTGCAGAATGTGAACAGAAAAAATAATAATAATAATTGTGGTACAGATTAAAGTGCACAGAGTAAGCACTCAATAAACACCATTGATTGATTGATTGCTAAGTGTTTAGTATTGTATTAAGCACTGGGGTAAATGAGACTGTAAGTTCCCTGTGTGCAGGGAACAGCTCTACCAACTCTATTATATTGTACTCTCTTAAGTGCTTATTTCAGTAATCTACACACAGTAAGTGCTTAATAAATACAATTGATTGATTATTGGACTAGATATGAGATAATCAGGTTGGACAGAGTCCCTGTCCCAGTTGGGACTCACAGTATAAGAGGGAAGGAAAAACAAGTATTGAATCCCCATTTTACAGATGAGGAAATTGAGGCAAAGGGGAGTTAAGAGACTTACCCAAGGGTCCACAGCAGGCCTGTGGCAGAATTAGAATTAGAACCCAGGACCTTTGACTCCCAGGCCCAAACAGTTTCCCCTAGGCAATGTTGTTTCTTTAAAGATAATGAAACAGACTTTCAGATAATGTGGCACAGTTGCAGACAACTGGAAAAAGAAATGTTGACAAACTAGCCTAGCACAGAGTAATTAGAAACCTGATGACTGTCAGAGCAGAGGTTCTGAAAGTGAAGCAATTCAAAGGAGAATCCAAAGCTACATCTAGCATAGCCTCAAACATCTGAACCTATGATCCTCTAGATATAAGCTCCTCCTATAGACTATATGTCTCCTTATGGATGGAGAATTTATGATGCTGATGATGGTATTTGCTAAGCACTTAAGTATGTGGCCAGCACTGTTCTAAGCACTACAGTAGATACAAGGTAATCAGGTTGTCCCATGTGGACCTCACAGTCTTAATCCCCATTTTACAGATGAGGTAAACTGAGGCACAGAGAAATAACTTGCCCAAAGTCACACAGCTGATAAGTGGCAGAGCCAGAATTAGAACCCATGACCTCTGACTCCCAAGCCTGGGCTCTTTCCATTAAGTCACCAGTTCTGTTGTACCTTCCCAAGCATTTAGTAGAGTGCTCTGCACACAGTAAGCATTCAGTTCAGGGGAAGCAGCGTGTCTCAGTGGTGTGTGTGTGTGTGTATATATCTATACATACATATATATCTATACATACATATATATATATATATATATATATGTTTTGGTCAGAATAAATTTATTTTTTTAGCATCCTTCTGTTTTATGCTATTATGATCTGTTTGAAATAGAAAAATATTTTCAGTTGGTCAAAAATGTCACTTTTTTCACAAGTAAGGTATTACAGAATGAATCTAAATAATGCAAATGATGTTTTATTTGATGGCTCTTTTATGCTTTGCGGAGCCTCTGGTGTGACTAGACTTTCTAGGTTCCCCTTGTAAATCTTGCAAGAGGCTGGACCTGGTGAAGCTATCAAGTCCTCCACTGGAAAATTTAAATCTCTGTTTAAAACATTAACTTCTCCTTCATTTAATTTTTTATTGCTGAGGGTTTACAGCTGATTTTATGGCTCTGGGATGATTAATTTTTAATGTCATTCTTCCTTTGTTCTTTGATCAACTTCTCCCATTTTCAATTTGAATGCAATTTTACTTTTCTAAAAACCATTTGTAACCCTCCTGTTCCCCTATTCCAGTCAAGCTGTAAAATCCTCTCTGGACAAAGGTGGTTTGGCTGGAGTGTTTGGGAGGTACACCTGGAGTTCATTAATAAAAGATATGCCGAGGCGAAACTCTTTTAATGTCACTCCTGTTGGTAGCAACCTCTTTATTGTCAGTAAATCTCTCAGCCTTGGGCCTTTGTAGAGACACCCGGAAGACAAATCCGTAAGAAGGTTACCCCGTTAAACCCTCTTTACCGTTGCCCGGTATGTCTGGTTTGAGTCCCACGTTTCAAACCTGCCCAAACCCCAATAGAAGACAGAGATGTGATTCAAAAAATACTAAGAAATGAAAAATATCAGAAAACCATTAACAGCAGCATCTCAAAATGTCATGTAATGATGAGTGGGAAGGTCTGCTTTTTTTTTAATTTCAGAAAAAAGTTTAGGCAAGAAACCCAAGCCTAGGGATGGGATAGGGTCATTTCCATTGATCCCAAAACCAAATGTGGTGAGTCAAACCTGGACCATGCAGATTTCTCCAGAAGGGCAGGCAAAGGGGCACCCATTCTCATCCTCAGCTTCCCTGAAAGTCAACTCCTTGGGTGGTTCATGTCTATTCCACCTCTCCCTCATTGGTATCAATCTGCAGAAATGAGATTCCCAGAACACATTAGGCCTTTCACTACCCCAATTCCTTCTCTCCTAACCGGATTACATTAGCTGAGAACCCTGAAACACCAACTCTACCTGACCAGACATCCACTGAACTGGGAGCCAATCCAAAACAAATCCAATCCTAAACAGATCCACTAAAAGTGATGTGGCCCCCGAGCCTGCTCCACATCCTAAGATGTCTCCTGGGGTTCTCAGGAATTTGTTTCTGTTTTCTATGCCTTATTGAGAGCTGTCCTTTATGTTTGATGAGGCTGGTGATAGCCCATCATGGATGAGTGGGATCAAAAAGACATGTTTTCTCTTCACCCAATAACAATAATAATAATAATAATGGCATTTGTTAAGTGCTCACTATGTGCAAAGCACGGTTCTAAGCACTGGGGAGGATACAAGATGATTAGGTTGTCCGGTGGGGCTCACAGTCTTAATCCCCATTTTACAGATGAGGTAACCGAAGCACAGAGAAGTGAAGTGACTTGCCCAAAGTCACACAGCTGACAAGTGGTGAAGCAGGGATTAGAACACCTAGCCCGTGCCCTTTCCACTGTGCCACACTGCTTCCCATAAGCAATAAGATCACCTTTCATATCCCTGGATTTTTACAGGTAATTTTGACTTTATGGACCTTATTTCCAAAGAAGGGTGGAATAGCTAGAGGAAATTCAAGAGGAGTAATAAAATACTGGCAAATGACATAATGGGGAGGGAGAGTGGGTTGGAGAGAACTCCCAGTAGAGTGTGGGAAGGCCAGTGAGAGTCCTACTTTTAGAGAAGATGGTTCTGCCAGCCTATTCCTGCCTTTCTCACTGAACTAAGGAGGGATTTTGTCTTTGGCTGGCCACTTGACACCCAAGCAATTCTCTCCCAAACTCTAAAGTAGCATGGATGTTGGTTGGTGAGAAACTCATTACAAGGGCCCAAGAGTTACTATAAACAACAACATCCAAGTTATGTCAATGTAGTAGATGGCCAAGGGAAAATGAATGAGAGAATTATAATGAATGATGAAATAAGCTTTATCTGAGTATCTTGTGGATGCAACCATTGAGAGAGAACATAGACGGTCTATAAGCATAGAAAAAGAGTAATTAAAGGAACTATAATTTGGTGTAAATAGTAAGTTTCAGAACTCCTGAAAAAGGAAAGTATTTAATGTAAAAGAAGCCAGCATATATACCTAGCCCACCTCACTTCCAAGTTGCTGAAAGCACTTGGGGTACATACCCACTAGACTGTAAGTTCTCCCAATAGTTTGTAAGCTCTTCGAGGGCAGGGTCCTGTCCATCAAACTTACGCTCTGCATCCAGTAAGTATTCAGTAAATGCACTGACTGATGACCTTGCAGGGCTTTCAGGTAAATCATATTCATCCAGGAGTGCAGCCAAGCAACAAGTGCAGTATAGGGCCCTGATGAGACCAGAGGGCCTAAGTCAAAGTCCTTCCCACCCAGATATCTCCATCCTCCTCTGCCTGCATGCCAACCTCTCCTTCTTGGTTCATTGCTTTCTGTGCTGACTCATGTAACATGGAAGAGTGCTAAGACTTGTAAAATGTGTGGGAAACAAAAGACAAACCAGCAAGAAAACCTGAGACCCTATTTAATAGGCTTGGCCTTTTGCCCATATTGTCTACTGACTAAAGAAGTCCTGTCACTCTGCCATAAGGTTCAGGGAAAAGAAGGAAACAGAATGGGGCAGGGGAGGTGGGGTGTCTGTCCTCTTCTCTGTGCCCAAGAAATGTCCTGCTATAGAAAAAAACGAGAATCAAACTGCTCCCTACCATTTTGCTTGTTAGAAAAATTAAGGCCCTGGAAGAGAAAAGGGTAACCAAGACTATGAAAAACATCTGTAATAGAACCAAACCATTATGAGCATCTAACCACCAAGGAATGGGGAAGACCTGAAAGACAACAGTACTTGAACAAAAGATAGACCTACCAATAACACAGATGACAAAGGGCACAGATATACACTCATACATCTTGGTTTCACTGACATTCCTTTCCCAGTTCCCCTCCTATCTCTCTGTCCACTCACTCTCTTTCATGGGCTCCTCCTCTTCCTCCCAACTCATTTGCTCCCATGGCTTCATCTACCATCTCCCAAATCTACCTCTTGAGCCCTGATCTCTCTCCTTCTCTGTGGTCTTGTATTTTCTCGTGCCTTCAAGACATCACTAACTGAATATCCCGGCAACACCTCAGTTCAACCTGTAAGAAAAAGAACTCCTCATATTGCTACCCAAACTCTGTCCTCACCCTGACTTTCCAATGACTGTAGACCACCATCCACCCTGTCTCACAAGCCATAACCGTAGCATTATCCTTGACTCATCTCTTTCATTCAACCCACATATTCGCTCCATCACTAAATCCTTTTGATTTACCTTCACAACATGGCAAAATCCACTTCTCCATTCATTCATTTAGTCGTATTTGTTGAGCACTTACTGTGTGCAGAGCACTGTACTAAGCACTTGGGAAGTACAAGTGGGCAACATATAGAGACGGTCCCTACACAACAGTGGGCTCACAGTCTAGAAGGGGGAGACAGACAACAAAACAAAACATATTAACAAAATAAAATAAATCCAAACTGCTACCATGTTAATCCAAGTACTTTTCCTAACCTGCCTTGATTACTGCATCAGCCTCCTTGCTGACCTCGTTGCCTCCTGTCTGTCCTCACTTCAGTCCATATTCAGTCCGCTCTCTAGATTGTTTTTCTACAAAATATTCAGTCCATGTTTCTCCACTCCTCAAGAACCTCTAGTGGTTGCCCACCCACCTCCACAAGAAACATAAACTCCTTGCCAGCAATCACGTTGCCCCCTCCTAATTTACCTCCCTGATTTCCTACTACAACCAAGCCCTCACAATTTGCTCCTCTACTGCCAACTTAGTCACTGTACTTTAATCTTGTCTCTCACTGCTGACCCCTTGCCTATGTCCTGCCTCTAGTCTCAAACTCCCCTCTTTATATCCAACAGACAATCATTCTCCCCATCTTCAAAGCCTTATTAAAAGGACATCTCCTCCAAGAGTCCTCTCCCAAATAAGCCCTCATTTCCTCTTCCCTTCTGTGTTGCCCTTGCACTTAAATTTGCAGTCTTTATTCAACCCTCCCTCAGCCTCATAATATTTCTATACATAGCTGTAATGTAATTTATTTATTTATATTGATTATATCCCCCTTCTAGGCTGTAAGCTCCTTGTGGGTAGGAAACCTGCCTACCAACTCTGTGATACTGTACTCTCCCAAGCACTTAGTATGGTGGTCTGCACATATTAAACACTCAATAAATACGACTGACTGACTCAGGAAAAACACAAAAAAAGGAGAAATATCCTAAAGTGTTTAAGTTAAAAACATTGACAAAGGCTAAGAACTGAGTAATCCATGCCTGTGCAAGCTAAAGTACAATATGGTTTGTAGTAAATCATTTACAATGCATTTTCACTGCATTAATCCCTGAAGATCTTCGGGGCATTTCATCTACTGTGCATTGCTGCATCAATTTAAGTTTATGCTCAGCAAATAAACAGCTGATGCCATTATGTTTCAAAACTGCATTGCTGACGAAGTTACACAACTGCTCATTTTTTCTACATGTACATCAACCCTGCCAGCAATAATGAAGGCTCCCCACAATTACATGTTTCCGTGCCAGTTTCACACACAGAAAACTAAAAGGACAGATTTATCACCCCACTACCATGATAATCCACAATTTAGAGTCTCCTGATTATTGCCAGTTTTTGCAACAGCCTTAATATTATTGAATGGAAAGGCACATCAATGTAGTTCAAGGTTTTGTTCTGGAGCTGAAATAAATCAGTGAGCTATTGGCCCAATTCATCTTTAAGAGGTGTTTCCTAAACTAAATGAAATTACCACTGCTCATCATTAATTTTATTAATAGATGTTTGCTCATTTGTTTTACTTTGTAAACAAGCCACTGTGTTAATAAAGCATGCTCATAGCTAAATTTAGGATTTGTCTAATGCCATTTCATTTTTAAAACCATAACCACTCAAAAATTCATGAGTAACATCCCCTGCACACGATTCTTTGAGTTTTAATAAAAAAAGAAGCTGGAATATTGAACTCTTCAAACAAAACAAATGTTTATTGGAGTAAACTTAATGATACCTTGATTTTACTTTGCACCTTTAATCTCAAGGCACTCTCACATTATTTGCCTCACTGTGCTCACTACAACTGTGAGATAAGGAAAATGGAGGGTTATTATTCCAATTTTGTATGAGAAAACTAAGGTACTGAGAAGTAAAATTAATTGCCCAAGGTCACAAATAAAACAGATATTCCTGACACCTGACCTGGAATCATCTAGCTTCGAGAAACTCCCAGAAACTCCCTGTCTTGTAAACAGGCAGGTAGGCTGTTACTGCTTCTTCCTTCCTCTTTGCTTGGCTGTTTAGACAGAACCATTAGATTATCAGCACTAAGGATATCAGATCAAGCAAGAGGACAGGGAGCAGATTGCACTTCCATTGAGTCATTTTCTACTAGCCCTTTGGAAGGGAGGATATTAAATTTAAGTCAACTATTTCATTAAAGTTAGATTGTTGGCTCCTACATGGAGAGGGACCATGTCTAATAATTCTACTCTACTCTCCTAAATAATAATAATAATAACATTTGTTAAGCACTTACTATGTGCCAAGCACTGTTCTAAGTGATAGAGGGGATACAAGGTGATCAGGTTGTCCCACGTGGGGGCTCACAGTCTTCATCCCCAATTTACAGATGAGGTAACTGAGGCTCAGAGAAGTTATACATACAGTAGGCACTCAGTAAATACTACTTATAACAACATTCATCCATCTAATCTCAAACCTGAGTTAGAAAAATTAAGAACTAAACCAGTAACAGAAGCAGCGCCATTATGCACTGTCTGCCGAAGGCCTGCAATGGGAAATCTGACTGGGACCTTTTTGGGCATCATATGTTATGGGAGAAAAACTTGGTTCCAATTTATACCACTACAATATTCATTCTATCAACTGTTGCAGCCTCCTGCTACTGCCAGATGCTAAGGAAGCAGTGCAGCCTAGTGGAAAGAGCATAGGCCTGGGAGCCAGAAGACCTGAGTTCTAATCCTGGCTCCACCATGTGTCTGCTGGATGACCTTGGGTGAGTCAGTTAACTTCTCTATGTCTCAGTTTCCTCATCTCTAAAAAGAGGATTAAATCCTCCTTCCTCCTACTTCAAACTTAATCACCGCGTGGGACAGGAACAGTGCCTAACCTGATTATCTTGCATCTACCCCAGTGAAAGATACAAGGTGCAAAATAAGTACTTAACAAGTATTATTATTATTATCATTATTATAAGTTTGGCCAAGGCAGGAGGAAAGAAAGAATCAATCAATCAATCAGTGGCATTTGTTGAGTACCTAAGTGTGAGTCCAAGAATAAGATATGTATTCCCTGATAATAATAATAATACTAATACTGGTGTTCGTTAAAAATTTACCATATGCAAAGCACTGCACTAGGTGCTGAGGTGGATACAAGATAATCAAGTCCCAAATGGGGCTCAAAGTTTAAGTAGGAGGGAGAAGGGGTACTGAATCCTTGTTTTGTAGAAGAGGGACCTGAGAAACAGAAAGTTAGGTGATATGCCCAAGGACACACAGCAGGTAAGTAGCCAAGGTGGGATTAGAACCCAGGTCCTCTAACTCCCAGGCCAATGCTCTTTCCAAAGGGCATATTGCTTCTGTGATCTTAAGGAGTTTACAGTTTAATGGAGAGGGCAGACAATATATTTTTCCAGGTAGTGAAACTAGGAAAAAGAACAAGGATAAACCAGAAAGTAGTACCGATGTATGAAGTGTACACATGAATTCAAGGTCTGAGTATTGCAATGAAACGTGCCAATGCTAAGAGTGAAATGTTTGTATGGCAACTCGGGTGTTGTGAAGTAATAGAGGAAGGCTTCTGGGAGAAGGTGAGATTTTGGAAAGACTTTGAAGATGGGAGGGCCGTGATATAGAGGATATGGGGATAGAGGGGGCAAGTCAAGGCTGGGAGAAACAGAGAGGGGGTCAGAGGAAGCTGGGTCAAAAGTGAGGCAGATACAGTTAGATAGACAGTGAAACTAGAAGTTAGTTGGGAAGAGCAAAGAGGGAGACCTGTGATTAGTTGGGAAAAAAGTTAAAATGTAAGCTGGAGAGAGAGTGGGAAGCTGCAGCCAGCCAACTTGTATATCTATTTTCCCAAGGTCTCTCCAGTCCTTCACTCCCCTCACCCATCACCACAATAATTGGGGCCCTGGGGCAGGTCCCTAATTGTGTCACAATGATAGCATCACCCACCAACCTGCTGAGGTGTTGTCTAAGTTTCTTCTGCCTTTCTTATCTCCATGGAAGAAGAATGTCCCCAAGGGAGTCATGAACAAGCAAAGTATTGTTATACAGAAGGCGCTCTTTCCTTATTGCTCTGAAATGCCTTTCTAAAAGTTTAAAAAGGTACGTGAAGGGACTAGCTTTTCACTCTAGCATTTTTTTCATGGTCTCAGTATTCTGTCAGAGATTTACAGTCAGTTTCTGCTATTCTCATTATTCCTTTCTTTGTTTAATGCTTATGAGCTATTCTGAAACATGATTTATCAACTCAAATCAGCCAGCATGGCCTCTTGAGCAAATATGTATTAACTTTTGGAATCCTGGTTGTTAACTTACAAGCCTGCACCTGTACAACCTAGGAGTTCACAACTTCACGTCCTCATATATTTTAGAAAATGGGCCTCAAAGCAATTACCTGATGCACACAGAGGAATTTTTGATGGTTAGGTGATGAACTAAATACAGATTTTCAGTGAGAAAGGGGAGAAAAAAGATTTGATCTCACTTTACAGGACGATCTATAATACGATTATTGTTTTCAGTGACTATTGGAGCACTTTCGATTTACATTGCAAGGAGCCCATGAGGCAGCATGTGAAACAGTTTTGATTTTCCTCTTCAAATCCAGGAAAGGTTTCAAAACCTGTCCTCTAGGAGTGAAATGAGGAGAATCTGTCTCTTTCCTTCCCTTTCCTTTCCATCCCCTCCTACAGTTCCCCAGCTACCAAACTCTGGTTATGCCTTCTCCGGGGAGGAAGACCTATCAGTTGAAATGAGCATAGACAGACCTCCATGGTGGGTGGGAGTTACTGTTATATTGTACTTTCCCAAGCGCACAATACAGTGCTTGGCACACGGTAAGCGCCCAATAAATGAGTGAATGAATGAATGAATGAATACTAGAGAAGTAAATTTCAGGGTAGGGTGATGAAAGGAACAATTGTTTTAAAATAACAGTAACTGAAAACTTGTATCACTATTATTATTATTGTTATAATAACAATTATAATACTTTGGTATTTTTAAGCTCTTTGTGCCAGACACTTAAGTGCTGGGGGGGAATACAAGCAAATTGGGTTGGACACAGACCCTGTCCCAAATCAGGATCACATTCTTAATCCCCATTTGACATATGAGGTAATTGAAGCAAAGGGAAGTGAAATGACATGCCCAAGATGACACAGCAGAAAAGTGGTGGAGGCAGAATTAGAACCCATGACTGTCTGACTCCCAGGCCTATACTCTACTAAGCCATGCTGCTTCTTTTTAATTATTATTATTATATTTGTTAAGTGCTTATTATGTGCCAAGCACTCTTCTAAGCATTGAAATAGATAGAAGGTTAAGTTGAATGAATGTATTTAACACATATATATAAGAAATAAATACACATAAATAATACACCAATCTACAAAATTGGTCCTTTTTTTCCTATTGTGTCTTATTAAAATACACGAGCAAATAACAACAAAGTAAACAATGCATCCGTGTTCATTTATGATAGCAGCATTATGTAAATCAGCTCCCCTCAGAACTAGAGCAGTCATGCATGTGAGATTTTGTTTATTTTAATGTGAGGAAAAATGAATTGAGTGAGCTCAATATAAAAAGTTAGCTAAAGAGAAAAAGAGATGGAAAAGAGATGTGTTGCACCTCAATTGTTGCCATTGATCCCCATCTCCATCAATTTATTTTCTGAAATGCAACATACTAAGCTTGCTATATTTAGGAGTGCATAACAATCAACCAATGAAAACTCAATCAATAAATCATTGAGCCCTTATTGTGTATTGAGCATTGTAATAAGTGCAAGGGAGAGAACAATACAATAGAGTTGGTAGGCACAATCCCTCAAGGCACTTATAATCTAGTGGAGAAGGCAGACATCACAATAAATTATAGGTAATAAAAAACCAAAAAGGGAACCAGCAGAGTATAAGGATATGTATAGAAGTGCTTTGGGGCTTATGTATAAGGCAAACCTATTTTTCCTCCTTTATTGACACCCATCACCCCCATCAGCTGTTCCGGACATTTAACTCCCTCCTCAGGACCCCTGTTCCTCACCTACCTTCATTCCTCACCCCCAGCGATCTGGCCTCCTACTTCAGTAGTAAAATTAATCCTATCAGGTCTGAGCTTCCCAAAGTCACCCCTCCCCATTCTCCATCCCCCCAGCTCTCAACCCTCTCCAGTACTCCCCCATCCTTCCCAGCAGTCTCTTCAGATGAGATCTCCTCCCTCCTAAGTGCTACTCCATCCACCTGTGCTTCAGACCCCATTCCCTCTCATCTTATGAAAACTCTCGCCCTTTCCCTCCTCCCCTCCTCAGCTTCCATTCTTCAACCGCTCACTCTCCACTGGTTCCTTCACCTCTGCCTTCAAACATGCCCACATCTCCCCCATCCAAAAAAAAAAAACCCTCTCGACCTCATTGTCCCTTCTAGTTATCTCCTATCTCCCTCCTACCCTTCCTTTCCAAACTCCTAGAATGAGTCACCTACACTCGCTGCCTCTATTTCCTCAACTCCAACTCTCTCCTAGACCCCCTCCAATATGGCTTCCGTCCCCTACACTCCATTCTCAAAAGTCACAAATGACCTCCTTCTTGCCAAGTCCAATGGCTTCTATTCTATCCTGATCCTCCCTGACCTCTCAGTTGCCTTCGACACTGTGGACCAACCCCTTCTCCTCAACACACTATGCAGCCTTGGCTTCACACACTCCATCCTTTCCTGGTTCTCCTCATCTCTCTGGCTGTTCATTCTCAGTCTCCTTCGTGGGCTCCTCCTCCCCCTCCCATCCCCTTACTATAGGGGTCTTCAAAGGTCAGTTCTTGGTCCCCTTCTGTTCTCTATACTCATTCCCTTGGTGAACTCATTTGCTCTCACGGCTTCAACTATCATCTCTACGCTGATGAAACCCAAATCTACATCTCTACCCCTGTTCTCTCTCCCTCCCTCCAGGCTCGTATCTCCTTCTTCCTTCAGGACATCTCCATCTGGATGCCTGCCCACCATCTAAAACTCAACATGTCCAAGACTGAGCTCCTTATCTTCCCTCCCAAACCCTGTCCTCTCCCTGACTTTCCAGTCACTGTAGACGGCACTACCATCCTTCCCATCTCACAAGCCCACAAACTTGATGTCATCCTTGACTCTGCTCTCTCATTCACCCCACACATCCAATCCATCACCAAAACATGCCGGTCTCACCTCCGCAACATTACCAAGACCCTTCCTTTCCTCTCCATCCAAACTACTAGCTTGCTGGTTCAAGCTCTCTTCCTATCTCAACTGGATTACTGCAACAGCCTTCTCTCTGATCTCCCATCCTCCTTCTCTCCCCACTTCAGTCTATACTTCACTCTGCTGCCCGGAACAGAAATGCTCTGGGCATGTCACTCCCCTCCTCAAAAATCTCCAGTGGTTGCCTCTCAACTTACAAATCAATCAAAAACTCCTCAGTCTCGGCTTCAAGGCTCTCCATCACCTCACCCCCTCCTACTTCACCTCCCTTCTCTCCTTCTACAGTCCAGCCCACACCTTCTGCTCCTCTGCTGCTAACCTCCTCACTGTGCCCCGTTCTTGCCTGTCCCACCATCAACCCCCCGGCCCATGTCCTTCCCCTGGCCTGGAATGCCCTCCCTCCACACATCTGCCAAACTAGCTATCTTCCTCCCTTCAAAGCCATACTGGTAGCCACACTAAGAGCTCACCTTCTCCAGGAGGCCTTCCCAGACTAAGCCCCCTTTTTCCTCTCCTTCTCTCCCTGTTGACCTCCCACCCTACCTCCTTCCCCTCCCCACAGTAGTAGCATGTATTTGTACATATTCATTATCTATTTACTTGTACATATTTACTACTCTATTTTATTAATGATGTACATATAGCTATAACTCTATTTATTCTGATGGATTTTATACCTGTCTACATGTTTTGTTGTCTGTCTCCCCCTTCTAGACTGTGAGCCCGCTGTTGGGTAGGGACTGTATATGTTGCCGACTTGGACTTCCCAAGTACTTAGTACAGTGCTCTGCACATAGTAAGCGCTCAATAAATATGATTGAATGAATAAATGAATATCTATAATTCATTTATTTATATTGATGTCTGTACCCCCTCTAAACTGTAAGCTTTTTATTGGGCAGGGAGCAAGTCTACCAACTCTGTTAAATTGTACTCTTCCAAGTGCTTAGTACAGTGTTCTGCACAAAGTAAATGCTCAATAAATATGATTAATTAGGGTTGGATAAGTATCAAAATGCTTAAGGGGGACAGCCCTGAATGCATAAGTGATGTAGAAGTGAGGGTAAATAGGGTGAGGAGGCTTCTTGGAGGGGGTACGATTTTAGGATGGCTTTGAAGATGGGGAGGGTTGTGGTCTGCAAGATATGGGGAGGGAATTCCCAGCCGGAAGGATGATATGAGCAAGGGGTCAATGGAAAGAGACAAGGTCAAGGTACAGTTAGTTGGTGGGCTTTAAAGAAATGAAGTGCATGGGCTGGGATAAAATGGATGATGAGCGAGGTATGGTAGGAGGTAAAGAGCTGACAGTGCTGTAAATGGTAAGGAGTTTTTGTTTAAGGGGAAAAGTATATGCTAGCTGTTTTTTCATAATAAATTGCACTTTAATAATTAATTAACTAAGGTGCATGAGTAAAGAGAATGAACTCAGGAGGTCTGGCAGGGAAACCCAGGATTAGCACCACTCAGAAGAAATCTCCTGTGCTGGCCACCTGAAATCAGCACTGCCCGTTTTTTTGTGTGTGTGTTTTTTTAATGGCATTTATTAAGTGCTTACTATGTGCAGAGCACTGTTCTAAGCACTGGGGAGGTTACAAGGTTATCAGGTTGTCCCACGTGGGGCTCACAGTCTTAATCCCCATTTTACAGATCAGGAAACTGAGGTCAGGGGGAGGGGATGAGGAGCATGATCAAGTGCCACACTACATGGCAAAATCTGCTGGATGTTTCAGATTCAATGCCCCGTACCCAAATGGACATACAATAAACAGTTGGTGAACAATATAAAATTAGGGCTTGTGATCTCCCGGGTCCCATTAATCACACACTCCTAACACTGTAAAGTACTCCTAGGAAAGTTCATTATAGGAGATTCATCTCATCCTTCCTGGATTGTCAAATTTTCTGATGAGTCCATAAAAATTAAGTTCCTAAATCTGGAACAGAAACAGACTTGGGACTTTATTCTGCATCTTTCATGCCCGACATATAAATCAAAGCACTTCCCCAAGCAATGAAATCACTCCTGAATTTAGAGCCTGATTCTTTGAAAAAGAGGAAAGAGCAGAGACAGAGAGAGAATATTGAACCAGATGCTGTTCCTTTTGAAAAGGACCAGGGGATCGATAATGTCATCCAAACCTTGCTTGATGGAATCAGAATATCCAGTTTACCAGTCTTCAAGAAAGAGAAAATCACCTTAATTTTTGGTTATGTTTATTTTGCTATAGGAATTCTCTAAGGTGCTCTTTGACCTTCAGTTTAACTATGCAGTAGGTTCACCTTAATAAAGAACCAAAAGGACAGAAAAGGTGGCAGATACTGGAGCTTAATGGAGAACAGGTAGTAGACTTAAAGCATTTTGGATCTGTAGGTACAACAACTATCCACTACACAGCTAAAGATAACGTAAAAGGGTATGTTTTCACCTAATTGTACTAATATATGCTCATTAGCAATATGGAAATAGGACTCACAGAATTCAGTCTCCTCCTAGCATATTTCAAATTAACATTTGGAGCCTTTCTGAATCTTCAAGTTGCAAGCAAGTGGAAAATGTGGCATTTCCTCCTGTTTTGAAAAATTGTTTCTTAACGATGCACTCTTTGAGAAACTCCTTCGAGTGAATTCTAAGATTAGGTTCTTGGTTTGGAAAATGGGTTGAGCAGACCAAAGGGATTACTGTAGGTTCATATAAATAATGAAACTTGATGGTTTAAACTCAAAATAATCCTGGCGAGCTGTGAACAGTACAGTGGGATAATTTGAAATGTAAATGTGACATTTTCCCCTCAGTAAATTAACAAGACATGACTGCAAGCTTTTCTTGTCAGGGCCATCCCATTCAAAAAAGATTCACTTGAACACTTTCTCTTCTGCCCGCCTCCCCCCCCCCCCCCATTCTAATGCTAGGACAAGACAATCACTGGAACTTCCTCCAAGTTGATATCAAATCAAGTTCTTTCCAAACAAATCTGACATGTAGACAATATTGTCTCTTACCTACCTGGTTCAAAACCATGTCACCATCCACCCATAGTAAGAATTGATGCAAGAGCAATATTAAGTAGCAGGATGATTCATGTAATGAACTTGAACCAATGTGGAACTATTTTTGCTGCTACTAAGTGTTTGTGCAAGATCCAAAACTTTTTTTTTAAATAACTCATTTGGAGCATACATCATAACAAAGCATATCAGTGGAACTTCTTTTAGATGAAATAAAATTATCTGGAAATGCTTTAGACAAGTGTATCAAATTTAAGCAGAGTGCTAACATACAGAACTGATTAAAAGCAAAAGATAGGCAGAAAATGACAGCTCTGGTTTTTCTCAGGGCCAATCCACTGAGCATTATATTCAGATTTGTCTCTGGTTTATTACTTCATCTCTTTGGAATGTTACTTAACATGGTTTCAGTTTTTACATCTGGAAAATGGGGATAATCACAATTCCATTTTCCTTAGAGCAGTGTGGAGAACTGTTGCTTATACAGCACAGAAAGACTCTAGGTAAGGGCATAAGATAAAGGTATGTAGCACTCTGGTGCAAATCATAGAATACTCAGACCTTTGTGTGGTAATTCACTACTAACTGTGGTAGGGAAATTGATTCAAAGAAGTTTAATAAAAATATATGTCATCACGATCAGAACAGAAGATGAATTATATGTTTTATTTTGTTACTAATTTGATGCTAAGATCCCTTAATGGGATTTTATGATGCTCAATGGCCCTGTAAAATAACTCACGTTCTGGAAACTTTGATGATATCCTTAAGTAATACTCAGTTTGTGGTGTTCAAGAGTTTTCAGACATCCTCAAATGGGAGATTAAACCTTGCTCTCTTCTGTCCATTTTGGATGACATTATCGATCCCCTGGTCCTTTTCAAAAGGAACAGCATCTGGTTCAATATTCTCTCTCTATCTCTGCTCTTTCCTCTTTTTCAAAGAATCAGGCTCTAAATTCAGGAGTGATTTCATTGCTTGGGGAAGTGCTTTGATTTATATGTCGGGCATGAAAGATGCAGAATAAAGTCCCAAGTCTGTTTCTGTTCCAGATTTAGGAACTTAATTTTTATGGACTCATCAGAAAATTTGACAATCCAGGAAGGATGAGATGAATCTCCTATAATGAACTTTCCTAGGAGTACTTTACAGTGTTAGGAGTGTGTGATTAATGGGACCCGGGAGATCACAAGCCCTAATTTTATATTGTTCACCAACTGTTTATTGTATGTCCATTTGGGTACGGGGCATTGAATCTGAAACATCCAGCAGATTTTGCCATGTAGTGTGGCACTTGATCATGCTCCTCATCCCCTCCCCCTGACCTCAGTTTCCTGATCTGTAAAATGGGGATTAAGACTGTGAGCCCCACGTGGGACAACCTGATAACCTTGTAACCTCCCCAGTGCTTAGAACAGTGCTCTGCACATAGTAAGCACTTAATAAATGCCATTAAAAAAACACACACACAAAAAAACGGGCAGTGCTGATTTCAGGTGGCCAGCACAGGAGATTTCTTCTGAGTGGTGCTAATCCTGGGTTTCCCTGCCAGACCTCCTGAGTTCATTCTCTTTACTCATGCACCTTAGTTAATTAATTATTAAAGTGCAATTTATTATGAAAAAACAGCTAGCATATACTTTTCCCCTTAAACAAAAACTCCTTACCATTTACAGCACTGTCAGCTCTTTACCTCCTACCATACCTCGCTCATCATCCATTTTATCCCAGCCCATGCACTTCATTTCTTTAAAGCCCACCAACTAACTGTACCTTGACCTTGTCTCTTTCCATTGACCCCTTGCTCATATCATCCTTCCGGCTGGGAATTCCCTCCCCATATCTTGCAGACCACAACCCTCCCCATCTTCAAAGCCATCCTAAAATCGTACCCCCTCCAAGAAGCCTCCTCACCCTATTTACCCTCACTTCTACATCACTTATGCATTCAGGGCTGTCCCCCTTAAGCATTTTGATACTTATCCAACCCTAATTAATCATATTTATTGAGCATTTACTTTGTGCAGAACACTGTACTAAGCACTTGGAAGAGTACAATTTAACAGAGTTGGTAGACTTGCTCCCTGCCCAATAAAAAGCTTACAGTTTAGAGGGGGTACAGACATCAATATAAATAAATGAATTATAGATAGCTAGCAGACAATTTACATGTCTCTAAACTGTAAGCTCACTGTGACCAGGGGAATGTCTACCAAATCTGTTGTTTTCTCCTAAGTACTTAGACAGTGCTCTGCACGCAATTAAGCACTCAATGAATACCACTGATTGATCTTCAGATGCAGCCTAAAACTTCTTATACTTCACAGGCATTAAGGAAAGTCATTTGCTTGATAATAGAGTGAACAAAGTTGGAATGAAATCAAATGATGTTAATACAAGATTCTTTGCAACAACAACTTTTCCAGCAATTTGTGTCTCATAACAATAATAATAATAATAATAATAATAATAATGGTATTTGTTAAGCACTTATTATTTGCCAAGCACTGTTCTAAGCACTGAACACTGTTCTAAGCGCTGAATAATAATGGAATTTTTTAAGTGCTTACTATGTGTCAAGCACTGTTCTAAGCACTGGAGGGGTTACAAGGTAATCAGGTTGTCCCACATGGAGCTCACAGTCTTAATCCCCATTTTCCAGATGAGGTAACTGAGGCACAGAGAAGTTAAGTGACTTGTCCAAAGTCACACAGCTGACAAGCAGCGGAGTCGGGATTAGAACCCATGATCTCTGACTCCCAAGGCCGTGCTCTTTCCACTGAGCCATACCAATTGTATTTATTGTTTACCGTTTGCAGAGCACTGGACAAGCACTTGGGAGAGTACAATACAACAATAAACAGACACATTCCCTGTCACAACGAGCTCTCTGACCTAAGTAACATTTGCAGTTCCTTCCTAGATCACAGCACATCACCAAGTAGTTCCCTGTTAGATTTACAGATGGGGCAATGTTCAGTTTAGACAGCAGGGGTAAGTGAAATGTTGCTCTAAGGCAAAACAATCAATTCTACTCAATAATAATGATATTTATTTAGTGCTAATTGTGTGCAGAGCACTGTACTAAGCACGTGGGAGAATACAATACAACAGAGTGGGTAGACAATACCTGCTCATAAGGACCTTACACTCCTTGAATAGTATAGTAGTAGTAATAATAATAATAATTAATTGCCAACTCTGTGCCAAGCACTGTACTAAACCCTGGTGTACTTACAAGATATTTAAGTCAGACAAGTCTCTGTCCCAAATTGGGCTCACAGTTCAAGAGGCAGGGAGAACAGAAACTGAATCACCAGTAAGCAGATGAGGAAACTGAGGCACAAAGAAGTTGTGACTTTATTTGCCCAAAGTCACACTTCAGTCAAGTGACAGAGCTTCGACTCCCAGGGCCATGTATTTTCTACTAAAGCACACTGCCTGGCAAATTTCAAAGCTCAAAGAACTGAGAGAGTAGGAGGAGGAGGGTGTCAACAGAGGGGGAACAAGGAGAAAGACAGAAGGAAAGACCAGGTTTAACTAGATAACCTGTATAAGGAATCAGCAAGGCCTATTCAGAAGAGCACAGGCCTGGGAGTTAGAGAACCTGGATTCCAATCCCGGCTCTGCCAACTGGTTGCTTTTTGACCTTATGCAAGTCATTCATTTATTGATTCAATCATATTTATTGAGCACTTATTGTGTGCAGAGCACTGTACTAAGCACTTGAGAGAGTACAACAATAGACAGAGACATTCTCTGCCCACAATGAGTTTACAGTCTAGGGAAGAGGGGGGAGACAATCATTAATATAAATAAATTACAAATGTGTACATAAGTGCTGTGGGACTGGGGAGAGGGGGAGGAAGAAAGGGAGCAAGTCAGGGTGATGTAGAAAGGAGTCGGAGTAGAAAGGGGGTTTGGTCTGGAAGGCCTCTTGGAGGAGATGCGCCTTCAATAAGGCTTTGAAGCAGGAAAGAGTAATTGTCAGATCCGAAGAGGGAGGGCATCCCAGGCCAGAGGCAGGATGTGGGCAAGGGATCAGCAGCAAGTTGGTGGGATAGAGGCACAATGAGAAGGTTAGCATTAGAGGAGTGAAGTGTTTGGCTGAGCTGTAGTAGGAGAGTAGCGAGGTGAGGTAGGAGAGGGCAAGTGATTGAGTACTTTGAGTACCTTGATTGAGGTGATTGAGTACCTTGTATCCACCCTAGTGTTTAGAACAGGGATTGGTATATAGTAAGTGCTTAAAAATACCATAATTACAATTATTAAGTATGGCCTGGAGTGGGGAGAGAAAGGAGGCTAGGAGGTCAGAAAGGAGACTGATGCAGTAATCCAGGAGGGAACAGATGAGTGATTGCATTAACATGGTAGCAATTTGGATGGAGAAGAAAGGGTAGAGTTTAGTGATGTTGTGAAGGTGGAACCAACAGGATTTAATGATGGATTAAATATGTGCCACTGAAATCCTCTGAGCCTCAGTTTCCTCAATAATAAAATGGGGATTAAATACTTGTCCTCCCTCCTACTTAGACTGTGAGTCCCATGTGGGACAGGGACTGTATCTGATCTAATTAACATGTACCTACCCCATACTTAGAACAGTGTTTGACACATAAGTACTTAAGAAATACCATTAAAAGAAAAACCTGGTATGTCATGCACAATTTGCTTCCTCTGAAAGCAAAGCAATACTGTACTGCTGCATAAGCCTCTCTCTGGTTCCTTCCCCCAAACCTCGGCAATAGCTGTGCAGGAGAAGCAAAAGTGAAGGGGATGATCAAGAATAGTGAAGTTACCTGGTCCCTTATGATGCAAATGCCAAGTCCTCCACCCACAGTTGGAAACTGACTCCTCCTGATCTTCCCCAAGTTATAGCTCTGGAAATGCCAGGTGAACTCTGAGGTGAGGCTACATCCCCTTGAATTTGGTCAAACTTCTAATGAAACATCTGGCCTATCAACTCGAGGATATAATTCTCCTGAACTTGGAGAGGCTTTTCTGATTTAAATGTGAAAATGAGAAGTGACCACCTATTCTCAGGAAGAGCACAAAACTCAAGATGACTGAATGCCGTGCGTTTGACACAGTTGCGATTAACCTCAACTCAGTCCTCTTGCCCTGAAGGAATTTTTTTTAAAGTGCACAATCATTTTTCTCCTCTAGAAATGCAACTCTAGGATAAACGATGAAGATAAATTGTAAAGGATTAATTTCAATTTATATTAGCACAAAAATATCCATTAAGCCAGTACTTTTTAATATGATTGAATTAGAAATGTATATGTGCTTACTCAAAAATGCTCCCCATGCTAAAAAGTAGCCATAAACATAATCAAAAACAAATTAGACAATTTATAGACACTTTAGTTATAACCTCATTAAATTTCCTCCCTCTTTCCCTCTAGTGCTTTCACCTGTGGAGCCTAAACACAATAAGAAACTTTAATAGAAAGATAATAGTCACTAAACATGAGAAGGAAGAGTCAAGTATAGAATCCACATCTGACCAAAAAAAGACTTGCTGATGAGAGTTCACAATGAACGTGCTGCTACTCATCTCCAGACATCTGGAGAAGGCCCTGGTCTCCAGACATCTGGAGAAGCAGCATGACAGTGGAAAGAACTGAATACAGAATCAGGAGATCCAAGTTCTACTCCTATCTCTGACACTTGCCAGCTGTCTTATCTTGGCCAAGTCATTTAACTGCTCTGTGCCTTGGTTTCCCTACTTGGAAAATGGGGTTGAGTAGATAAATGGGGATAAAATACCTGTTCTCCCTTGCTCTTAGACTGCAGGACAGGAACTTCTACCTCAGCACTTAGCACAAAATAAGTGCTTAATAAATGCCAGGGTCATTTTTGGTATTGTTATCTGCTGTCGAATAGGCTAGTTGCTTGCCTCATTCCAGTCACCAGGGAAGAAGGTGGGCAAGGGGTCAGTGGGAGAGTAGACACGAACAACATACAAACTAATTGATTAATTGCCTCAAAGCTGTCCGGTTCTCTACAGGACACTAAGGACCAACGGACATTCCTTTGCCCTACATGAACGGGGATATCTGTGCTGGACAAGAGAAAGACCACGAAATAACACTCTAAGCAAAACCACCAGGCAAACTGAGAAGGGCAGATGGCCCTGCCCTAGTAGCAGAGTTGGAAGCCCAAAGAAAATTTTCACATGTCATTCATGAGGAAAAGACACATTGATCTTTTTGGTTCACCCTCTATAACAGCACTGAAATCTCCACATACGAAGTCAATATCGATAACATGATGGTAAGCGGTATGATCTACAAAACGTAAAAACATGTTCTTTAAAAATCAAAAGTTCCAGTTAATTGCTTGTTTGTTTGGGGAATTTTTTTGAAGAGGAAGTTTTTATCTAAAGTTTGTATGTTCTCCCAAACAAATATAAATGATTTATTTCCCATGATTAGAGTAACCAAGCACAAAATCATAAAAACTATCGCTAAATATTTTCCAAATAAATCACATCTTATCTTTCATATTACAAATTGCTTTGCTTGCAGGATACTCAAGAATAGTAGAATAGAAAAAAATTGTATATATTTCCTCCTTTGTAATTAGAACAAGGATCTAGAACTTTTGGTTTTGCCATTTTTTTTGCGACATTGTTTCTTAGTTATTCCTAATTCCCAGTCAAATTAGCATTTTTGCTCCAATTTTATAGATTTGGAAACTACAGAAAAGTGAACTATAGACTTTTTTCCAAGTTTTAGACCTTTGCTTCTCTCAGTGAATCTATCAATCTGTATGCAGACCATTGTACTGAGTGCTTGGAAGAGTACAGTATGAAAAGTACATGTGATCTCCATCCTCAAGGAACAGTCTAGCAGAGGAGTTATCAATCACACACTTTTGTTAAGTGTCACAAGGTGAAAAATTATGCAATGAGGTTTTTTGTAGAGGTGGTTAATCAACTTCTCTGAAGATGCTATTTACCAAATTCATCTAGGTGTCGATGAAACAGGCAGAAGAGTACGTTTTTAAAAGTAATTATTATTTCTACTAGTGTGTCTGCCATGTAGGAGAAAAGTAGTTAGAAATGTAACTCCATTTTGCTGTTATATATGGTTGTGTAGGAGATAATCAGGATGCATTAGGGGATTGATTTGCCCAAGATTGAATGTAGATGATTGTATAATTCAAAGTAAACCACACTTGCATCTCAAAATAACTCTAGCTTTTAGTACTCTGCTCATTAATGCATAACGTGACTTACTGTGGAGATACATTAGAATAGCACCAATTTGACAGTCCATTTTCCATTGCCATTTTTCTCATTTATTGCAGAAACAAACTTTAGTTACACAAAATTATCAATATAGTTTCCTCAATTCAACAAGTTCTAAAAGGAATGTTAGAAATATTTATAGATCACTAATTACCACCTTATTGCCACATCTAGCAGATTTTGTTCTAAACTATTCCTCTTCAACCACTTGGCTTACCTCGACACTGTAGACCTTTGCCTCTCAATGGAAATGCTACCTAACCTTAATTTACCTCTAATTCATTTCTCTCATCATTTTCCTCTTCTCCCTACAGCCACTATTTCTCAGTCTCTTATATCAGCTCTCCATTCTCCTCCCACTCCCTGACTGTGGCTCTCCCTCAAGACCATTTTCTGAATCCCCTTCTCTTCATAATTTATATTCACTCCCCCAGTATCATCTCCCACCTCCTTGCTATTCCTTACCTCTCTCCTCTGTAATCTTGCATTTCCTCCTGTCTCTAGGACATCTATTTGGATATCCCTGCTGACACTTCATCATCAATATGTCCAAAATTAATATCTTCATATTCCCTCTAAATTTCTTTCCTCTACCTAACTTTCCTATCACAATTATCAACAAAAAAACCATTCACCCCATCTCTCAAGTCCTTGCATATCCTTGGCATGGTCCTTACTTTTCCCTCTCTAACCATCCATATATTTGGTTTGTTGCCAAAACCTGTTTCTTCTTCCTCCACATCATTTCCAGAGCACACCGGAGCAAGTCCTTGCCATATAATCATAATAATAATAATGATGGCATTTATTAAGTGCTTACTATGTGCAAAGCACTGTTCAAAGTGCTGGGGAGGTTACAAGGTGATCAGGTTGTCCCACTGGGGGCTCACAGTCTTAATCCCCAGTTTACAGATGAGGTACCTGAGGCTCAGAGAAGTTAAGCGACTTGCCCAAAGTCACACAGCTGACAATTGGTGGAGCCGGGATTTGAACCCATGACATCTGACTCCAAAGCTCTTTCCACTGAGCCACGCATATCCTGGCTTGACTACTGTTTCAGTCTTTTCACTGATCTCCCTGCCTCCAGTCTCTCCTCTCTCCATTCCATATTTTCCCTGAATCATTTTTCCAAATATCATTCAGCCCACTGAATTCAAAAAGCTTCTCTGGCTTCCTATTTATTTCTAAAGAAGAAACTCCTGACCACTGGCTTTGTCATTATTTCATTTTATTCTCTCAAGCCCTTAGTAGAGTGCCTGCCCAAATTAAGCTAATTGAAACATTATATTCATAAGTGCTGAAGATGGGACCAGACATACAATTGTTAAGAGGGGTTGAAATAAATCAACACATGTACTAAAGATGGATGCAAATACATATCTGTTATGGGTGGCTGTTGGGTGAACGTGGATTGGGGCAATAGGAATTAATCAGAGAAGGATTTCTGCCAGATGTGAGCTTTAGGTGGCCTTTGAAGGTAGGGAAAACTGTTATTTGGCAGGTTTGAAGAAGGAGGGAGTTCCAGACAGGAGCACAGTGAAGAGCACAAGTGGCCCAGAATGGAGAATGGGGTGCAATTGAATTATTCAATCCAATAATGATGTCTCTTTAATGCTTTCTGAGTGCAGAACATTGTTAACATTGTTCTAAGTGCATGGAAGAATAAATACAGTTTGCAGCCATCCCTCCCTGCCCTCAAGGAGCTTATAGTCTAGCTGGGGAAACAGACATTCAAGTACACTGCAGGAAAGGGAGACAACAAAGTATAGATATATATGCAGAAGTGCTGCAATACCTATTTGCTTAGGGGGTTGGAAAGAATGAGAGGCTGGTCAAGGAAGGTTGCTGAAAGGAGATTTGATTTTAGTAGGGCTCTGAAGATAAGAAGACTGTTGGTCTGCCAGACATGTAGGAGAAGGGAGTTCATGAGCAAGGGGTCAACAGTGAATGAGGTGAGAGTGAGGGACCGTGAGTAGGTTGACATTAGAGAAGCAAAGTGGGTGGGCTTGGTATAGTGGGAAAAGAGTGAGGATGCATGATGCAGAGACAAATGATCAACTACTGAACATTTTTGAGAAGTAAGGAGACATGCACATAATTGTTTTGGGGGTTTTTTTCAGAAAAATAATTTGGGCATGAGAGTGAAGTATGGACTGGAGAAGGGGGAGGCAGGAGCTAGGGAGGCCAGTGAGGAGGTTGATGCAGTAATCAAAATATGAGATACGAAAAGTGTTTAAACCAGTATGGTAGCAGTTTGGATGGAGATGAAGGAGCAAATTCTGGAGGAAGTGACAAGAAATGAAGAAGGGAGATGAGTTAAGGATAAAACCAAGATTTCAGGCTTGTTGATCGAATGTCTCGTTTATTGAATGTCTCTGGGTGCAGAACACAATCAAGTGTTTGGGAAAGAGAAAGAAGGGTGAAATGGAAGAATGAAAACTAGTGTGTAGTGGCTAAAGAGAGATAATACGTAAGATGGGTAAAATTGATGGAGAGCCTTGAACTCAATAGTAATAGATTCTACTAGATGTTGTGGGAATATATAAACACTGAAGGTTTTTGGGTAGAGAGATGTGTGTCAATTGATTTTCAAGGAGATGATCCAGCTCACAACATATGGTATAGGCTAAAGGGGAGAGAAGATGAATTTAGGAGACCAGCAAGATTGCTGATTGAGTTGAAAAAGCACTGCCTGATGAGAGTTTGAAGGAGGATGAAGGCCATTAGGTGATGAGAAAGGGACAGTCCTGGGAAATGGTGCAAAGGCAAACTCAGTAAGAGTAGAGAAGCAGTGTGGCCTAATGTATAGTCATGGGGCTGGGAGTCAGAAGGAACTGGGTTCTAATCCTGGCTCTGCCACTTGTCTACTGTATGACCTGGGGCAAGTCACTTAACTTCTCTGTGCCTCAGTTACCTCATGTGTAAAATGGGAATTTAGAATTTGTGAGTCCCTATGAGCCCCATGGAATTGGACTATGTCCAACCTGATGAGCATGTATCCATCCCAGCACTTGAGTAGAGTGGTTGGCACATAGTAAACACTTAGATGCCATAAAAAAACTGAATGTGAAAACAAAAAGACAGCAAGAATTCAGGAATAATAGCAAGATTGTGTACCCTTTGTACAGAGAGGATGACTTTAGTGTTGACAGAGATGGTTAAGGTAGAAGAGAAAATTGATTTATAGAGGAAGAGGCTCATGATTATAAGAGTCTCTTTTCTTATCTCCTGCATAAAACAAAACATTTCATGTTTTAGAAATTTGTATTGTCCAGATGGATTATTATACTGGTTAGATAGTCTATAGTCCCACATACACAAACTTATGTTGGGGCAAATCAATCACTTACTGAGCCTTTACAGTGTGCATTACAGTATTACTACTGAACATTTACTGTATTAAGCACTTGGGTAAATATACAACTCCAAATATGGCCACACCTCCAAGAGAATCTATTCTGTCTTGTCACCAACCAGGGTAGACCTAGAGAGATTGTGGAGGGGCAGAAGAGGAAGGAAACAGAAAAGGGAACTTCTCCTCTGGACATGATGGTATCTGCAGGTACCAGTAGCTAGCAAAATCTTCCCCTAAACAGGGCTAATCCACCCATGCATTCTCCTCCTTATAAGTAAATACAGGTAGGCTGTCTAGATGACTTTATTACTAAACTATTTCCCACAACACTTTGCTTCCTCCCCTCACCCTCCTAAAATATAGTGGGAAAAACTGGCTAAAATCCCTAAAGAACAGATGTTTCTCTGAAAAACTGAGTGGATATCATTAAAGAAAGTGATAATCTCTTTGTGAGCAGAGAATACATTGTGTTGTTCATAGCTATAGGTTTGGTCTAGTTTTTACCTCATCTCCCCCTAGGATAGATATGATGCTCAATCTAATAATGTTCATAGGATGCCTAGGTGTTTTCCCTGAGCACTATTGCTGTTTTGCTTTACTATTTAGCTGGCAAATACCTTCAAAGAGGTCTCCCCATTATTGACAGCTCATTGCCAATTAATATGATTGGCAGCCTGAGCTTCCCAAAGCACTATTGATATTAAGTGGGAGTCTCTCTTGAGAGTTCCTTCTATGTAATTTTAATTTTACTGAGCACAGGCCTAGGAGCTAGGAAAAACTAAATTTTATCTTTGACGCTGATGGATTTCTCGACCCCTGACAAGTCACTCAAACTCTCTGCCTCAGTCTCTTCATATGCTCAAGTATTAATAGTTCCGCAGGAAGCTCAAAGCAATTTATTGACCTGGACTAATTAATTTTAACAGCATCCCTCCAAGGCAGGGCAGAATTCATATTACTGCTGCCATTTGAGAGTAAAGGGACTAAGGTTCAGCAAGGACAAGTGATTTTTCTCAGTGTTATTCAGAGCCTCAGCTGCAGAGTCAACTATGGAATCCAGGTCTCCAGATGCTTAGTCATTTAAAAGTCATTTTTAAATGTCTGCGTATATTACAAAGGGATAAAGATTGAGTCACTATCCCTCTCATCCCGACCCCGCATCTGAAATATTAGCTTGCTCTTAAGGTTGCAGGGAGTTCATTCATTCACTTGCTTGATCATATTTATTGAGCGCTTACTGTGTGCAGAGCACTGTAGTAAGCGCTTGGGAAGTACAAATTGGCAACATATAGAGACAATCCCTACACAACAACGGGCTCACAGTCTATAAGGGGGGAAAATCACATCAAAGACGTATCAGTTATTAAACTGATAAGAACAGGTACTACACTTGATCTTAGCCAAACGTCCGAGAACTGAGATGCTCAGGGCATCCTTATACATACTCCTATTGGCTGGGGTCAATTATTCTCTCAGGTGCAATGCTGATGGTTCATCGTCTTCTCGCCTGGGAATGCCATGACCCACGCAATTCATGCCAGCTAGATCAGTTCCTCCAGTAGTAGAAAAATAGCAGTTCTGCCTCTTTGTAAGCACATTTCTATAACAGCCATCCAGTCTAAATGGAGAATTCTGGAAGGGAGGGGAGCCTAGGAGAAAGAATTTACTCCTTTCTACTTCCTGAAGGGAGAAATAGCACTTCAATGGTACCCCTCTGCCATAGAAAAGTCAAAAAAGGTGGGCAATTATCAGGTAAAGTGACATAAATGATGATGCAGTTAGCTTTGGTTTTCATAAATCACCAGAGAACCTCCATTGGACTAATAAGAATACTTTAAACCTAGCTTTCTAACATTTCCATTTCTTTTACTAAATAGTCCACATACTTGGCATCTAGAAGAAGAAGGTCAGAGAGTTTCAGCATTAGTATGTGTCCCAAACTTTTTTTTTCCTACAGCAGCATATTTTGATAGGCATTCAGCTGGTAATAACAGCCCTAGAAGAGTAAAATTCTATCCTCATTTCCCAGGTTTAATTGTTTTCATTGAAAAATGACCTAATCATCCCCATCAGAATAATCCACTCTGAGGAAAATGTGGAAGATAGAAAGAAGTAGAATATTATAATCAAGCTTGTGCTTAAAATAGAGAAGCAACATGGACTAGTGGATAGAGCATGGGCCAGGGAATCAGAAGGACCTGGGTTCTTCCTAGATCTGCCACTTCTCTGCTGTGTGACATTGGGCAAATCAATTAGCTTCTCTGTGCCTCAGTTCCCTCATTTGTAAAATGGGGATTGATACTGTGAGCCCCAAGAGGGATGGGGACTGTGCCCAACCTAATTTACTTGTATCAACTCACTAAGTTGTTAATAAATACCATAAAAAGTACCAAAGTAAATCAAAAGCACTGGACCATCTGTTTTAAGTTTGCTAGCTCTAACCACAGAAAGGGAAGATTGATCCCAAATAAAACTAGACTTACCACAGTAAAACAAATGACAAAGGAAAGTTAATCTTGAAATGCTCATCTGTCCAATATTTCTTCTTGGATAGTAGGTGTTAACAAATGGCTGCAACTGCTCAAATGTAGATCGTCTGAAGTCCTCAGGAGCAAGGAAGCCAGCTTGCACTGACAGTCAATATAATAATGATAATATTAACAAATAATATTCAATCATATTTATTGAGCACTTATTGTATGCAGAACACTGTACTAAGTGCTTGGAAAGTACAATTCAGCAACAGAGACAATCCCTACCCAACAACAGGCTCAGTCGATCACTGTTAATAATTGTAATAATGATTTGGTAGTTGTTGAGTGCTCACTGTGTGCCAAGCACTGTTCTAACCACTGAGGTAAATACACGATAATCAGGTCCCACATAAGACTCACAGTCTATACAGGAGGGAGAACAGGTATTGATTCCCCATTTTGCAGGTAAGGAAACCAAAACACAGAGAAGTGTCATGCAACGGGTAAGTACAGTGCTCTCTGCACACAGTAAGCACTCAATAAGGCCTCATTTAATTTTCCTCCACTCAATTTTTAAAAGCTTAAAGATGGTGCCTGAAAAACACTGTGCTAGTTTGCAAAAAAGAAAGAGACAGCCAAATAAGAGAAAATTATCCTTATGTCCTGCTGTTGAATGATGACTAGTCCCGCTGCCCGGATCGTCTTTGTGCAGAAACGCTCTGGGCACGTTACTCCCCTCCTCAAAAATCTCCAGTGGCTACCAATCAACCTATACATCAGGCAAAAACTCCTCACCCTTGGCTTCAAGGCTCTCCATCACCTCGCTCCCTCCCACCTCACCTCCCTTCTCTCCTTCTACAGCCCAGCCCGCACCCTCCGCTCCACTGCCGCTAATCTCCTCACTGTGCCTTGTTCTCGCCTGTCCCACCGTCGACCCCCAGACCACGTCATCCCCCTGGCCTGGAATGCCCTCCCTCTGCCCATCCACCAAGCTAGCTCTCTTCCTCCCTTCAAAGCCCTACTGAGAGCTCACCTCCTCCAGGAGGCCTTCCCAAACTGAGCCCCTTCCTTCCTCTCCCCATCCCCCGCCTTACCTCCTTCCCCTCCCCACAGCACCTATATATATGTATATATGTTTGTATGTATTTGGTACTCTATTTTATTTGCACATATTTATTCTATTTATTTTATTTTATTCATATGTTTTGTTTTGTTGTCTGTCTCCCCCTTCTAGACTGTGAGCCCACTGTTGGGTAGGGACCGTCTCTATATGTTGCCAACTTGTACTTTCCAAGAGCTTAGTACAGTGCTCTGCACACAGTAAGTGCTCAATAAATTTGATTGAATGAATGAATGATCATCTCCATGGACAAAATAATGTTATTCCTTATGTTCAGTTTCTGTCAAAGAAGCAAGCAGTTTAAAAAGGCTGAAGAGTACTGATATCAACACACAGTATGCCTGTGGTGTTTATTTTTCCCCTAAAATTCATTCACTCATTCATATTTGAGCGCTTACTGTGCACAGAGCACTGTACTAAGCACTCGGTAAGTACAAATCGGCAATATGTAGAGATGGTCCCTACCCAACAATGGGCTCACAGTCTAGATGAGGGAGACAGACAACAAAGCAAAACAAGTAGACAGGTGTCAATACCATCAGAATAAATAGAATTATAGCTAAATACACACCATTAATAAAATAAATAGAATAATAAATATGTACAAAAATACACAAGTGCTGTGGGGAGGGGAAGGGGGTAGGGTAGAAGGATGGAGGGGAGCAATGAGGAGGGGAATAGGAGGAGGGGAGGAAAAAAGGGGGGGCTCAGTCTGGGAAGGCCTCCTGGAGGAGGTCAGCTCTCAGTAGGGCATCTAAGGGAGTAAGAGAGCTAGTTCGGTGGATGTGTGGAGGGCGGGCATTCCAGGCCAGAGGTAGGATGTCAGCCAGGGGTCGACTGCAGGACAGGCGAGAACGAGGCATGGTGAGGAGATTAGTGGCAGAGGAGCAGAGTGTGCAGGCTGGGATGTATAAGGAGAGAAGGGAGGTGAGGTAGGAAGGGGCAAGGTGATGGAGAGCTTTGAAGCCGAGAGTGAGGAGTTTTTGCTTGATTCAAAGGTTGATAGGCAACCACTGGAGATTTTTGAGGAGGGGAATGACATGCCCCAAGCATTTCTGCACAAAGATAATCCGGGCAGCATAGAGAAGTACAAACTGAAGCGGGAAGAGACAGGAGCATGAGAGATCAGAGAGGAGGCTGATGCAGTAATCCAGTCGGGATAGGACAAGAGATTGAACCAGCAAGGTAGCAGTTTGGATGGAGAGGAAAAGGCGGATCTTGGCGATGTTGTGGAGGTGAGACTGGCAGGTTTTGGTGATGGATTGGATGTGTGGGGTGAATGAGAGAGTGGAGTCAAGAATGACACCAAGGTTGCGGGCTTGTGAAACAGGAAGGATGGTAGTGCTGTCTACAGTGACAGGAAAGTCAGGAAGAGGACAGGTTTTGGGAGGGAAGATAAGGAGCTCAGTCGTAGACATGTTGAGTTTTAGATGGTGGGCAGATGACCAGATGGAGATATCCTGAAATCAGGAGGAAATACAAGCCTGGAGGGAGGGAAACAGAGAGAACGGGGATGGAGATGTAGATTTGGGTGTCATCAGCGTAGAGATGATAGTTGAAAACATGGGAGTCAATGAGTTCACCAAGGGAGTGAGTATAGGTGGAGAACAGAAGGGGACCAAAAACTAACCTTTGAGGAACCCCTACAGTAAGGGGATGGGAGGGGGAGGAGAAGACTGCAAAGGAGATGGAGAATGAACAGCCAGAGAGATAAGAGGAGAACCAGGAGAGGATGGAGTCTGTGAAGCCAAGTTTGCATAGTGTGTTGAGGAGAAGGGGATGGTCCACAGTGTTGAAGGCAGCTGAGAGGTCAGGGAGGATTAGGATAGAGTAGGAGCCATTGAACTTGGCAAGAAGGTGGTCATTCATGACCTTTGAGAGTGGAGTGCAGGGAACGGAAGCCAGATTGGAGGGAGTCTAGGAGAGAGTTGGAGTTGAGAAATTTGAGGCAGCGAGTGCAGATGACTCATTCTAGGAGTTTGGAAAGGAAGGGTAGGAGGGAGATAGGGCGATAACTAGAAGGGGCAGTGGGGTCAAGAGAGGGATTTTTAGGATGGGGGAGATGTGGGAATGTTTGAAGGCAGAGGGGAAGGAATCAGTAGAGAGTGAGCAGTTGACGATGGAAGTTAAGGAGGGGAGGAAGGAAGGGGCGAGAGTTTTCATAAGATGAGGGGGAATGGGGTCCGCAGCACAGGTGGATGGGGTGGAACTTGAGAGGAGGGAGGATATCTCATCTGACGATACTGCTGGGAAAGATGGGAAAGTAGCGGAGAGGGTTGAGAGCTGGGGGAGGTAGAGGGGGGAGGGTTGACTTTGGGGAGCTCAGACCATCAGGTGTTAATTTTAATAATGAAGTAAAAGCACAGAACAACTAAATCTTCCAGACCCAGAGGCATAGGAGACAGAAAAGTAGACTGTTGAGCATGCATAGGTTGAGCTGATTCTCACTTTGCGTGAGTAAGAAAACTCTTACTCCTGGGAAATTGTTTTGGGAAACATGCCTAACAACTCTGTTAAACTAAGTACTCTCCCAAGGACCTAATACAGTGATCGACACACAGTAAGGGCTCAATAAATACAATTGATTGATCCATCAATTTCTTAGTACAGGGCTCTATATAGAGGAAGAGTTCAATAAACACTACTCATTGATTATGGTATTTGGGGATTCACAAGTACAGTTCCTGGATTGTTTGCTGGAAGTCATTTTTTCCTAAAAGTGTAGTAAATTTTGGGCTATTCATTATACAAATACCCTTTTTATATAATCCCAGATCTATGAAAATCTAAGGCTAGGAGACCAAGACATTTTACTTGTGGAATAAGAAAGGTTTAGAAGCAGTGTCATCTGGTAGAGCATGGACCTGGAAGTCAGAAGGATCTGGGCTCTAATTACAGCTTCACCACCTTTAGCAATAATAATAATAATAATAATAATAATAATGGCATTTATTAAGCGCTTACTATGTGCAAAGCACTGTTCTAAGCACTGGGGAGGTTATAAGGTGGTCAGATTGTCCCACGGGGGGGCTCACAGTCTTCATCCCATTTTACAGATGAGCGAATTGAGGCCCAGAGAAGTGAAGCGACTTGCCCAAAGTCACACAGCTGATAATTGGCAGAGCCGGGATTTGAACCCATGACCTCTGAGCCGGGATTTGAACCCATGACCTCTGACTCCAAAGCCCCTGCTCTTGCCACTGAGCCACGCTCCTTCTCCAAGCAGCACCACCTTTCTGCTGTGTGACCTTGGGCAAGTCATGTAACTTCTCTCTGCCTCAGTTAACCTCACCTGTAAAATGGAGATTAAAAATATGAGCCCCATGTGGGACATGGATTTACCAATCTAATTAGCTTGTATCTACCCAGCATATAGTATAGTGCCTGGCACATAGTAACATGCACCATAAAAAAAGGAAAAAAAAAAAAAGTTGGTTTTTATAGCTTGTTAAGCTACCACATTTCTTTGAAATGAAGTCCATGCTCCTTAACAACATTTGCATATTATTCATATCACATTAGTGGCAACTGATCAAAACTGTGTTCCATATTAACCTAATAAGGATAATTGCTGAAACAAATAGATCTTGACAATATAGTAATGGGTTTCTTATAGAAAATAAAATGAATTCAAGACCAATAATGAAAAGTAATTATGAGATCGTTAATCTTAACTCTCAAACAGAGAGGTTTTGATACAATTTGTCATAAAAACATACGCAGTGCCATATTGGATCAAACTAATTGTTCACCTAGTTCAATATTTGGTCTCCCACAGGATTATTAGAGGCTGCTTGGAGAAATTGGGTGGAGGTTACACTCAATTTCCATTCCCATAACATCAGAGCTTTTGCCTCTAACATTGAAATATATATTTAACCCATTTTGAGCTTTTTATACACCCATTTTTAGAGCTCTTTAAACTTTCCTTTGAATCACCACCATGGACCTCTCTTCTTTGAATTTACCCAAACACTTTTTTTACCTAGTATTTTCTGTCAGTCATAACACTTTATGATAAGAACTTCCAAATCTTACTGTGTGACAAAGATTTTCCTTCTGATTTGAATCTACTACTTTCAAAATTTAAAAGATGCTCCCCCTCCCCCACTGACGTTCAGTTTGATGAATATTGAGATCCCTTCATGATTTGGAAACTCCAAACATGTTCCTTCTCAGTCTTCATCTTTTGATCCTGAAGAACCTTAATCCTTTCACATGATCCACATTCAAAAACTTCTGCCTTCCCAAGATCTAAAGGACAACAAAATAAACTACTGTATTTAGAAGTTGGTGTAAAATTGAAGGACCAAAATTGGGGAATTTAAAATTTTCACAGGTAATAAGCCCAGCCAGCTTCCACAAGCAGCTAATTTTATTTCCTCTCAGCTCATTTGGCTAACATTTCAATAGCAACATGTAAGGATATTCTAAAGGATAGTTATAGTTTTAATGGTATTAAGGTACTTGAACTTTATCCTTAAGTGATAAATATAAGTCAACCTGACACCAGATTAGCTTGTGGATTTGAATTCCCAAGATACCAAATGTCTCTTCTTCAATTATTTCCAGTTGCGGAGGCAAAAACTAATTCTTGCCCAACACAGCAAGATTATAAAACTTCAATTTCAAATTTAGTAGTAAATGTCACCTTTGGGAAATCAGGAAAGGAGTGATAGTCTGTCTTCCACTGTGGACTTCTATAGGGGTTCTTCATAGGCAGTTTGCTCCTTCAGCATCATGGACAAAATTTTTACTTCATGATTGAAGAATCTGGGTACACCAGGGTATAGTTAATCAATGAATGGTATTTATTGAGCACTTACTATGTGCAGAGCACTCTACTAGGCACTTGAGAGAGTACAATACAACAGAATTAGACATTCCCTGCAGAAAATGTGTTACAGTCTAGAAGGGGAGACAGACATTCAATTGTTCAATCATATTTATTGAGTGCTTACTGTGTGCAGAGCAGTGTACTAAGCGCTTGGGAGAGTACAATGAGAAGCAGTGTGGCTCAGTGGAAAAGAGCACGGGCTTTGGAGGCAGAGGTCAGGGGTTCAAACCCCAGCTCCGCCAATTGTCAGCTGTGTGACTTTGGGCAAGTCACTTAACTTCTCTGTGTCTCAGTTACCTCATCTGTAAAATGGGGTTTAAGACTATGAGTCCCACGTGGGACAACCTGATCACCTTGTAACCTCCCCAGCACTTAGAACAGTGCTTTGCACATAGTAAGTGCTTAATAAATGCCATTATTATTACAATACAACATATTTCATATTTATTTAGTACTAATTAATAAGATAACTAGATTTCATATGAGTGCTGTACTGGGGGGTTTTGTTATATATCTCTCTATGAAGACATTGAGGGGTGCATTTTGATATTCTGAAGCATGTCATTTTCAGTTTAGTTGCTCTCATTTTTGCTGAAAAATTTGACAGTTTCCTTCCTATTTTCCCATCCTCTACACCACCTCCCAGCCTAGTCTAGCCTCACATCACTATGCTTTGGTTATAATCCTGACTCACTGAACCCCTGAATTCCCTTTATAGTTTCTGTCACAGAAAAGATTCCTCACTGCTGTCCTAAACTGCTATAGCATGTGTTGCTGAAACACTGCAGTATCCCTCCCAGAAATAATCTGGCCTAGAATAAAACAACTGAGTTTCAGATTAGCATTTCCATAAATCTCAATAAGGCATATTTGTTAATTCAAAGTACTCATCTACTCATCTTTCCCACTTCTCAACCCAGGATGCTAATATCTTTGTTAGAAATGGGAAACTTGGATCCAGAGAGTTGGAGCAATTGACTCAAGGTCACTTGGAGAATTTTGATAGAATAGGGCCCATGTGAAAGACAGATGGAGCCTAAAAGAGTGCTTTGGCAGTACACAGTAAAGCATACTTCAAAACTATTCAGCACAGATTCCTTTAATAATGTTGTCAACTTGGATGAGCCTGTTTGCCCTACAGCAAAGCTTCCTTTCCAACAATATTGCACTCCTTTTTTCCCTGACAGAATCAGAGGACAAACTAAAGAACTTCATTTTTTTTTCAAATCTCTCCAAAGCCAAAGGAATGTTGTTTTTTATCTTATTTTGTCATTTTCCTTAGCCATGTAATTTTTATACACACACACACACACACACACACACACACACACACACACACACACACACACACAGTAGTCATCTCTCCAACTCTGAAAAAGTGCAAATTACAGCTTTCATTTTCCTCTTGAGGCTTTTGAACATATCCAGCAGGTTGAGTTTTATTTATTATGTCTAACTGCACCCAGAAAAACTCAGGTGGAAGAAATTATATACTCAACTGGGAATTTTCAAGTTTCTCCATGTATTTCTTGCTCTCTCTCAAGGCAAAAACACCCTTTTGAAGAAAAGTTTTAGGGTACCATTTGTCTTCTGTTAGTTTTCATTATTCCCATTTATTAAAGGAACACATATTCTCTAGACAAATTATGATTCTCTCTTGATTCATGTGCTCAATTAGGTTTGGTTATTAACTTGAGCTGCATGACCCATGGTCGTTAGTAAGTGGATGGCTCCATCTCTAAACTTTTCTATGTTCAATTAGCCAATTGCTAGGGTCAAATGACTGTTGAGGGAGGAATTTTTAATGTTCCTAATTTGGCAACATATAAACATAAATATTACCTATTCCTATAAGTTTGAATATTTGCTAAACCAGCTCACATTATAGGTGATAGTTATAAGGTTGTCAATATTGAATTTAAGATAAAATTGAGAAGGGAGATGAAGTAAAAGGGAAAATGAGCTAAGAGTTCTACATGAAGCCAGCATTTCTAACAGAACTATATTATTTCAACCTGAACATTTTCTTCCCTATATTCTACTTGGCTACTCAGTACAGAATGCTTTCATTCTTGAGTCACTTTCCAGAGTAAATTAGTCTTACTCCCTAACTGGCATATGGCAACTATATAAATTCCAGTATAAATTTACCAGGGGTCCCCACAAATGGGTTTGTAGGGATTAATTTTTTCTTTGTTTCTAATGGTGGTTGAATTAAGAGAGCCCATCCAGAGCACAGAGATCAGTTTTCGTAACTATATATATCAACTCACCAGAGGAGAGGATAAGTATCATTTGAAGCATCATCATAAATTGCATCCATGCAGGTAAATGAATTGGAATGCTCAAGCAATTACCTCAATATGGTTTATTGAGTGCTTTCTTTGTGCTGAGCACAATACACACAAGTGCATTGCGCACGTTGGTGAGTACAATACAATAGATTTCATAGACGTAATCTGCAGCCTAATAGTTAATCTGGATAAAATTTACTGCTACTGATTTTATCTACCCTACCCAAATTCTGCAGATAATTATTCTACCTTCCATTTCACTTCCTGAGGGTTCACAATCTACATGTGCCCGAAGAAGAATACAACCTAACCAAGAATTTTTAAAGAATTTTAAACTCCACTTATAGCCTTCAAAATGCTTCACCTACAAAGGAATGAGGTTAGAGAATAAGAATTATCACTCCTGTTTCACAAATGGTAAAACCAAGGTGTAAAACAGAAGACTGTCACAAGCTTATGTCCCACTTATCCCAGGGCCAAAAATAGTACTTTGTTAACAAAATAGGTACTTTAGGAGGAGTGAACACTAAAGGAAAGTTTAATAATTTACAGCAATGAATACACATTGTATGCAGTGATTTGCTAAAGGGTTTATTATTGCTCTGGAAAAGATAATGCTCAGATCAAAGTGCTCCCTATTACCAGGAAGTAATTTTAGGCACTGGAAGAATTGGGCTCATTATAGAAATAATAATTTGGATTTCTAGCTTACATATTAAATTTGTACTTTTCCTTTACATTCATATAATTTCAAGAAATTGCCTATGGATAGATTCATATTTTTCTAAGAAACTCAGGTAATGAAATTAATTGTTGAGTTGTCAAGAACTCTACAAGACACATATAAATTATTTCTCAGTTCTCAGAGTTTCCATTTCTCCCTTTCCCCCTCCCTCCTATCCTGAGAGACAGTTATGATGGCTTTATGTCCCTTCTTCATTTTCTCCATCAGTGACAGTATTTCAAAAGGGATTAATGATCTCTCTTCTCTTCAGCTGGTATTATTCCCACCTATTCTTCTCCCTCTGAATGAGATGAATTGAGATTTGATGCAGGCTTCATCCCATCCAAAGAAAATTAAAAGGATAAAAAGGAAGTGTACAAAGTGGTCCTGTTCAAGGAGAACCTGAAAGACGGCAATTCTTTCTAAGTTATGGTCCTCTAGGAATGAGATTGAGAAGGCAGAACATAAGGGATAGGGAGGGTAACAGAGGAAATCCTTAAAGGTTCAATGGAGAAACAAATCAGTAGTAGTAGTTCTAGTAACAGTAGACTACCATACTAAGCACTTGGGAGAGAATAACAGAATTATCAGGTAAAATCCTTGCCCTCAAGAAGCTTATAGACAAACTAAAATGAATTACAGATGGGGGAAGAAGTAAAGAATATATACTTGAGTAATTGCTTAGGTAGATATATAAACAGAAGCTCAAAAATTCCTAAGTGACTAGGTGACAAGGAAGTGAAGAAGAGGATGTTAAGGTGATATATGGTTTGAGGCGATTAGAAATTTAACAGAGACGATCTCTGGAGGACTTTGTGACTTTATAAAGGATTTGATAGGGAGAACTATGGTCTGTTGGATCATCATCATCATCAATCGTATTTATTGAGTGCTTACTGTGTGCACTGTACTAAGTGCTTGGGAAGTACAAATTGGCAACAATTTATATTTAGAAGGATTTAGGTTGTATTTATTATTATTATTATTATTATTATTATTTATTTGGATTTATTAATTTGGATTTAGAGGGGAAAAAAGTTCCAGGCATGGGGGAGAGGTTGAGCAAGAGGTCAACATGGGACAGATGTGAACAAGGCACAAGGAGCAGTTTTGCTTAAGAGAAACAAAAAGTGAGAGTTATGTAAGGGGATGGGAAATTTGATAGGCAGGGAGAAAAGAGATCTGATTGAGTACCTGAAGCCAGTGCTCAAGAGTTTCTGCTTGATGTGGTGAGGAATGGGTAATCACTTGAGGTTTCTGAAGAGTGGGAAGATGTGCAGAATGATGTTTTAGAAAAATAATCAGGGCATCAAGGGTAAGTAGAGATTGGAGAGGGGAGAAACTAGATGTAAGAATACCAGTGAGGGAATTACTGCCAAAGTGAAGCTAGTATATTACAAGTGTCTGGACCAATATGGTAACTATATAGATGGATAGGAAGGGTGGTATCCTGGAGATGTTGAGGAGGGAAAGGTGCTAGGATTTGATGACAGTCAGTATAGGTATTGAATGATTGGGAGAAAAATCAAAGATAATACCAAGGTTTCCAGCTTCAGAGTCACGAAGGGGCTCACTGCAAGTTTTCAGGGCCTGTGGGCAATGAGCTGAAGATGAGGGAGCAGGAGCAAAGGTTCACTCCAAAGTTCCAGGAGGCCAGGAGGAGGGAGAGGAGGGAGAGCATGGGAGGGGACAAGGCTTCAGAGCTAATAGATGGCAATCCAATAATAATAATGGAACAATCTGAAACATTTTATCTGGGATCAGTGACCATTCTACTTGTTTTGTTGTCTGTCTCCCCCTTCTAGACTGTGAGCCCGTGGTTGGGTAGGGATTGTCTCTATCTGTTGCCAAATTGTACTTTCCAAGCACTTAGTGCAGTGCTCTGCACACAGTAAGTGCTCAATAAATATGATTGAATGAATGAATTCTAACCAGAGTAATGTTAATCAAGACCTGTGCCATGGCACGTAGCAAAGAAACCAACATTTTCTTATTGAACCAACTATTTAAGCCCAAGCTGAAACCACCCACCACTATTTGCTAACTGTGAAAGAAAAAGAGTCTCTGAGCACCTTAGACACCAGTATCTAAGCTTTTAGTTGAGGGGAATTTATCTCCTTCTGGCTTATTTCTTGATATGCTAGAAATAAGTTGGCCTGAACTGCTATGTGAAGGAAAAGATAACAGGACAGGAATGGTAATGCCTGTGACAATTTTGCCTGTCTGTAGAGAGGTCTGAAAGGAGAGGATTTTGTGCCAAGAAAATAATGGGAACTGAACTCACAGGCATGTCACCATCACCATTTCCAGGTGTGTGTCATTATCAATTAATTATATTTGAGCACTTACTATATGCAGAGCACTGTGGTAGGTGCTTGCCAGAGTACAATACAACAGAATTAGCAGACATGTTCCCTGCCCATACCAAGCTTACATGATCCTTGAACTAAGATCCTGAGCCACCTTCCCGTGGGCCAAAGTTCCCCTATTATTATCTTTATGATTTTTGTTAAATGCTTCTTATGGGTCTAGCACTGTATTTTTGTTCATTTTCTAACTGTATTTGTTAAGTGCTTAATAAGTTACAAGCACTGCAAAAAAACACAGTTGGACACAGTCCATGTCCCACATAAGACTTGGTCTTAATCCCCATTTTATAGTTGAGGTAACTGAGTTAAGTGACTTGCCTGAGGTCATCCAGTGGACAAGTGGCAGACATGGATTAGAACCCAGATCCTCTGACTCACAGGTTCTTGATCTTTCCACTAGACCATGCTGCTTCTCACTGTTCCAAGTGCTGGGGTGGATACAAGTTAATCAGGTTGGATACAGTCCCAGTCCCACATGGAGCTCACAGTCTAAGTAGGAGGGAGAACAGGTATTTAATCCCCATTTTACAAATTAAGGAAATTGAGGGACAAAGAAGTTAAAAAATTTGCCCAAGGTCACACAGCAAGCAATTGGCAAAAAATGAGATTAGAACCCAGATCCTGTGATTCCAGATCCACACTCTTTCCACCAGGCCATGCTGCTTCACTACCTGGGAGGAGCAGTAACATAGACAGCTGAGAGCAGCTGATCATAACAATGGTGCAAGGACCATGGTATGGGAGCTCCAAAGTGACAGCTCATTCATTCAACCATATTTATTGGGCTCTTACTATGTGCAGAGCACTGTACTAATCACTTGGGAAAGTACAATGCAGCAATAGAGACAAAATCCCTGCCCACAACAAGCTAACAGTCTAGATGGGGGAAACAGACATCAATGTAAATAAACAAACAGCAATATAAATAAAGTTACAAATATATACATAAGTGTTGTGGAGTGGGTAGAGAGGGAAGAGCAAAGGATAGAAGAGGAGGAAAAGTGGGGCTTAGACTGGGAAGGCCTCTTGGAAGAGATGTGCCTTCAATAAAGCTTTGAAGCAGGGGAGAGTTTTTGTCTGGCGGATTTAAGGAGGGAGGACATTCCAGGCCAGAGGTAGGATGTGGGCCAGGGGCCATCAGAGAGATAGGCGAGATCGAGGCACAGTGAGAAGGTTAGCACCAGAGGTTAGCTCCAAACAGAAGAGGATAGAAGACCCTGAAGAGGTAAGGTAAATGTGGTTTTTTGTTGCTGTTCTTGTCATTATTGCTGTTTTGTCTTTATGGAACTTGTTGTTAAGCACGTCTTATGTTCCTTATGTTGCATCAAATGCTGGGGTGGGTACAAGATAATCAGGTTGGACACAGTCCCTGTCCTACATGGGGCTCACAGTCTACGTAGTCTAGTTTTACCAACCATAATTACTTCATATGGCATTCTCTGGCACTGGTCCAATAAATTTCTCAAAGATAGTGAAGATGGTACTGAGAAGCAGCATGGCTCAGTGGAAAGATCCCGGGCTTTGGAGTCAGAGGTCATGGGTTCAAATCCTGGCTCCACCAATTGTCAGCTGTGTGACTTTGGGCAGGTCACTTAACTTCTCTGTTCCTCATTTACCTCATCAGTAAAATGGGGATTAAGACTGTGAGCCCCCTGTGGGACAACCTGATCACCTTGTAACCTCCCCAGTGCTTGGAACAGTGCTTTGCACATAGTAAGTGCTTAATAAATGCCATCATAACTGAAACCTTAGAATAACTACTCAGTTTATCCATGAAACTTGAGAATAGGTTCTCCATTCCAAAATGATGACGACCAAGGTCCACTTTCTAAACTCTGAATCCTTAATAACTGCGAAGCTGCCATTAGTCAGTCTCCTGAGCTAGAAGATGCACTCTACCAGCAAAACAGCTATTTGAATGACCTCAACAAAATGGATTTCAGTGGTTCCTTATGAATTTATGATTAAAAATTTGTGACTGAGAACATAAGCTGTAAATTCCTCTTCAACTGGGTTGATAATCTATTCACAAAAATCAGACCAGAGTTGACTAGAGTACAATCAAAAAGAAAAGCCCACTGATCTCTAGCTTGATGTCAGATATAACAAGCCCGTTGTTGGGTAGGGACTGTCTCTATATGTTGCTGACTTGTACTTCCCAAGTGCTTAGTACAGTTTGTACTAACTGTACAAACAGTAAGTGCTCAATAAATACGATTGAATGAATGAATGAACAAATAAGGTTTTTCACTGATTGGCTGTGCTTTAAGACATTAACACCAATCCTGTAATAACGGGATGATCATTAAAAGTGAAAAATACCCCAAAATGTGGTCATCTTTGTGAAGTGAAGGCCTAGATGGAAGCCGGAATGATAGCACTTATTTTGTTTTTCAAATTCACCCTGAAGCTTTATGGACCCATGTATGTCAAAATATGCTGAGGGCTATAAGCTTGAATAAGTGGGTCTTTCAACAGCAATGGAAACCATTCACCTTTAAGAGTTTGCCATGTTAGTCCTTTCAGGTGATTAAGAAGTTGATGTGTTATCCTGAGAATGACACATCCTCAATAGTTTAGGTTTAGCAAATATCTCTATTAATCATGTTTAAACACTTTAATTGTTCTGCATTCTGAATCCTTACTTTGGGATTCTGTATGGTTTCTCACACAAAAAAAAAATCAGGTAAGAAATTCAGCTTTTCATCTCTATAAATATTTTATGCTTGTTCTTAGGAGTGTGACTCTTAATTCTTGGTCCCAATTCAAGTCTTATGCTAGTTGAAAGGGCAATCTCTAATTTATGCACTAATATGCTCTTAAGAACTTGATACCAATATTTCTTCTAAGACTCTCTTCAATAGTCCATTATAAATAACCAGAGAACAGTCCCATCAAATGATTAGGGCCAGCAAGGGGGGCTTGGAGGGAAACGGTAAAAGAGCCATGACAGCTTGAGCCTTGTTGGAAGAAGAGGAGTGAGGGAAAAGGTAAAAGTAGATAGGGGTGATCCATAGAGACAGTAGTGAGAGCTGAGGTGTCAGTAATGGGAGCTATGGTGGGACAGGGACTAGAGAAAATTGTCCTAAATGGGAAGGAAAGGCAGGAGGATCAGTGAGAGGGATGGTTGATGGGGACCCAAGAGTACTCACCTGAATGTCCCAAAGGAGTTCAGAACTATTGTGAATAAAGGTTAAAACTCAATATTGGAAACTAAATCATAATGAAAAAAGTATATGTTACCTGGATTGACAGACTTGCTGCTATCTGATAAGGATTCAGAGTTTAGAAACTGGGCCTGGAGAACATATATTTCACATTTTCCAGATGAAGAAACTGAGACAAGAAGTTAAAATGACTTGATCAAGGTCACATAGCAGGAACATAGTAGAGGTGGGATCAGAACCCAGGGTCTCCGAGTCCCAGTTCCATGCTCCATCAACTACACCAGGCTACTTTCAAGAAGTATTATTACTGTTAGTAAAGTCAAGGTGCTTCCCATCTCAACTGATAATGGCTCAATTTATCCAGTTTTAATCACATTTCATTTGTGGGCTTTTTCAGAGATATTCCCGAATCTTAGTATAGGACTCACCTTCAGCCTATTCTGAAAATGTGGAATACTGACAGAGGGGATTGATGATGCACTGCTAAGAGATCTGGGTGGTTTTGTTTCTGCTGCTGACTATTGGACTCTATTCAGATCTCAGAGTATAAAATCTATCATTATCATTGCTGCATTGTCATTACAGCAAGTTGTAGGAGGTAGGTATTCTAAGTATTGAAGAGATCAGGTTTCGGATTCAAAATATGCAATTACACAGATTCTTTTTAACTCAGAAGCCAATTGGAATATTATCTTCCACTCCTCAATGCCACACTCTGAAAACAGTAAAAAAAAGTTTATAAAATAGCTACAATAACGACGTCGTGTTTAAATTATAGTGACATGAACTACTTTGTAATACTTTGGAACTATATAATCTACAATGAGCTGAGAGGTCTATTATAGCTAATGAGGCTGGTAGATGTGGTATTGTTATGAAAATAAATGAATAGATGCATGCATGAATCACAGAAACAGAATGTAATCCAAATACATTTTTTTCAAATCTCAAACAAAATGTTAGCTCAGTCCAGTGCATCTATCTGAATAAAATGCAAAGTCAGCCATTAGGCATTGAATTATGTTGTTTATGAACAAAAGCTGGACAACGACCAGCCATTCAGGGGAAGGATGTAGAGATAGGAATCTCTTGAATGCTGGCCCAGACACCTGCCACTCTGAAAAATGGCCAATTAAAGTACTAACATTGACTCCTTTGGACATTATTTTCAGCCTTGGCACTTGCAGAAGTACCACCAATTCCATCATTCCTTCCTTTATTTTGAAAGTGTTGATTGTTATTCTTTGGATTGTCTTTCAGAAAGTTATTTGGCACAGGAATTGCTCACTTGGACTTCCTTCATAAGCTATTTTGTCCAGTAGTGACAAAGACTGGTTCTTACAAAGACCAAATGAAATGGAGGAGGGTCAGTGTTCAAGTTCCATCTGTTCCATTTGAACAGCTCGACTGTATAATTCAACTCCCAAAACGCTTTGGAGGGCTTGTATTGAATAATCGATTTGAGGAGTCTACATGAAACAAATCAAACAGACCATTGTTCCATTTTCAGTTATCCACTTTTCTTAGGCTATTTAAACCCAGGCAGTGTGGTGCTACCTAATGGCTTAAAACTCAGTATCTTCCCTGGCTCCATTATTGGGCTTTTCATGAGGTAAAATGTTAAAAAATGAAACAAATGGACTGTGTTGACAAAGTGTAGAGTAGTGTTCAGAGATAAGCTAGTGAATTTGATCCATGTTGACAGCCAATCCATTCAAAAAGCCTACTTTTCCTTTCACTTGCCAGTTTTAGGACTAAGGAGTCTGGATAATTGCCTCAGATATCTGTCTGTACCTGTGTCAGCAGGGTCTAAGGTAAGTCACTGAAGATATAGGAAGGATAACATTCCATTGTCCTAACCTAAGCACTCCACAGAGGTTAGAAAGCATTTGTCAATCAATAGTGCTTGGGAGAGTATGTTAGAGTTGGTAGACAATCCCTGCTCTCAAATAATTTCCCCCCTCCAAACTATACTACACTTTGCATTATGGATCATCTTTTTGAAGCATCACTCAGAACCTATCTCCCTACTCTTCAAAAGCCCCTAATGGCATCCCATTTCTCTTAAGGAAAGATTCCTCACAATTCAACCAACCAACGATATTTATTAAGTGCTTACTATGTGCAAAACACTGTATTAAATGCTTGAGAGTGCACAATACGGTAGACATGATTCCTGCCCACAAGTTCTCCAAAACCTCTCTCCATCTTAACAGCTCTTCACCCTTTGCTCTCTAGCTCATCATCTTTTTTATGCTATTTTTAGACACAATGTATGCCAGGTATTGTACTGAGTGTGAGGATAGATACAAGATAATCATGTTAGATACATTCCCTATCCCATGTGGGGCTCACATTCATCCCAAGATCACCTAACTGTACTTCATTCTTGTTTCAATCGATCAAAGGTATTTAATTGAGCACTTACTGTGTACAAAACAGTGTATCAAACACTTAGTAAAGTTTAGTACAATAGAGTTGGTAGATGTGATCAACAAGGAGCTTACAGTCTCCAGGGGAGATGACATTAAAATGTTACAGATCAGGAAATGGGAGAGTATAGGGATATGTCCATAAGTACTGTGGGACTGAGTGTGGGGAAAATATCAAGTGCTTCAGATCAAAGTGTTAAGTGATGCAGTAGAAATGAGGTCTTAGGGAAAGCCTCTTGGAGGAAATGTGATTTTAAGAGGATTTGGAAGGTGAAGAGTATGAATGGCCAGATATGAAGGGAGAAAGAAGGGGTCAGTAGGTGAAAGCAGCAAGTAATTGGAATGGATGGTAAAGGCAGACGATATAGTCTTCAAAGGAAGGGAGAGGGATGGTGGGGTGTGGGGAAGGCAGGCCGGTTTGAAAGGGGCATTGGATAGAGAGAAGAAAGCAAAGAAAGCCAACTCCTCTCCCTTTTCCACTAAGTCTTTGTGAGAGGGAGAAGATAAAGAAGCTATCTCGGGTAAGAGATAGCTGCGGTATACATAAGGCACATATCCTCCAAGAGGCCTTCCCAGACTAAGCCCCACTTTTCCTCATCTCCCAATCCCTTCTGCATCACCCTGACTTGCTCCCTTTGGTCTTCCCCACCTTTCCAAGCCTCACATCACTTACATATATATCTGTAATTTTATTTGTATTGATTGATGTCTGTTGATTTGTATTGATGTTTGCCTCCCCTCTCCTAGACTCTGAGCTCGTTGTGGGCAGGGATTTTCACTTTATTGTATCGTAGTTTCCCAAGTGCTTAGTACAGTGCTCTGCTCACAGTAAGCACTTAATGACTGAATGAATGAAAATATAAAATAAATAAAACCACCTGGGGATATGCCCTATACTATTTGATGTTTTACTCTATGATGACGATGATGATGGCATTTGTTAAGTGCTTACTATGTGCCAAGCACTGTTCTAAGTGCTGGGGTGGCTACAAGCTAATCAGGTTGTTCCAAGTGGGGCTCATTTTACAGGTGAGGTAATAGACACAGAAAAGTTAAGTGACTTGCCCAAAGTCACACAGCTGATACGTGGCAGAGCTGAGATTAAAAACCATGACCTCTGACTCACAAGCCTGCAATCTTTCCACTAAGCCATGTTGCTACTCTATGCCAAAGCCCAACCACTACAGGTAAGTCACTCCATACTTACTCCCAAATGAATGAATGAATTTTACCTCATTCACTGGAATCATTTTCCAAAGAGGACCTCATCAAACTTTGACAATCTAAATCATTATTGCAAGATCCTGAAATAGATGAATTCCACCACCCCAATTTGAGGATTTTTTTGCATCAATTTTCAAGGAATTAGATAATTCATAGGTGATTCATGAAGAAAGAAATTCAAAGGGACACACAAGGGTTTAGAAGTTAGCCTGCTCCAGAGGTACTTTATGAAGACAAGGATATATATGGCTGTTCCTCAACCTAAGTTTGAAAGCCTCTTCACCAGAGTTGAAAATCCACTTCAACAGTATTCTGCATTTTTCTTAATCTTTCCATCTGGGGCTCAGGTTGCTAACTTTTCAATATTTCTGCTGAAGCATATTCAGATCACAGCATTCTCCATCATCATTAAATTATCTTATGCCCAATACTTCAAATCTTTCCAGATTTTTCCAAGTTGTGAAATCCACACTTCACTGAATCCATCCCAAGAGCCAGTGACCAGATAGTGGCCACCTGGAGAAAATTGAGCACATCCCACATGTGACTTTGGATGAAACTTAAGGTGTCTGCTTCATTCTTCCACTTCTTTCTCAGCTGCTTTCCCTCAAAACAAATCAATCATTGTAACTACAGGAAGCAGTCCCTGGTGCTACTACTATTTCCAAGCCCAATAATGTCATAAGAAGGGACGGAGGTACCACATTGACTTCTCCAATTAATGTCTGTGCAATTAGTACTTTCCATGTCTCTTTACTCCTTCCATCTGGATATGGCTCCTGTGGATCAAAGTAGGATCTGGTCAAGAGGTTCTCAAAGTGAATGTATCTCTCCACCTGGATTTGTTTCAACATGATTATTCTGCCTCCCCTTCCTCCATTCTTTTGCCCACATTTTTCTCCTGTCCTGAGATCCCAACCCTCTTCCTTCCTCCAACCTACATCTCTCCTCACCTTCAAACCCTCTTAAAATCCCACCTCTTTCAGGAAGATTTCCTTGAATAATTCATGATATTCAACAATCTCTCAGAATTTATGCACTTTGTATTTTATTATTTTATTGTATTGTAATTAATTATTATGTACTTGGTACTTTTGTATAGATGTCTATGAATATATCTAGCATATATAATGAGCACTTATTGTATGCAGAGCACTGTACTAAGTATTTGGGAGAGTACAACAACAATATAGATACATTCCCCGCCCACAACAGTCTAGGGAAAAACAGATAATATATTAACATGTATGAATATTTTGTGTATTTTCATTTTAATGTTCAGTTTTATATTGCTACTTCCTCCCCACATACTTGAATTACTTTGTGTTATATCATCCATCATACACTGAGAAGCAGTGTGGCCTAGTGGAAAGAATATTGGCCTCGTAGTCACAGGACCTGAGTTCTAATCCTTACTCTGCCACTTGTCTGCTGTGTGATCTTGGGCAAGTCACTAAACTTTTCTGTGCCTCTCTGTAAAATGGGGATTAAATCCTACTCCCTCCTACTTAGACTGTGAGCCCACAAGGGGTCAGGGATTCTGCCCGATCTGATTAACTTCTATCTTCCCCAGTGCTTAGAATAGTGCTTGACACGTTAGTGTTTAACAAGTACTATAAAAGAAATACTATTTGCAAATAGTTTTTGTATGTCTGCCTCTCTCTTTAGACCATGAGTTCCTTGGAGGCAGAGATCATGTGTCTTGTTTCTGTTGTTCTCTCAGGTGCATAATACAGTGTGCATCCTACTGAGAAGACACACAAATACCACCGATTGGTTTCAGTGAACCAGAACTAAGTCACTATGCTAGACAAATGTTCTTTCAATGACATAGATCATCCCCGGTTGGAAATTTTGTAAAAACTTCTGACCTGACTCCTCCACGTTCCCTCCCACCACCCACGGTCCTTTCTTCCAGAATGTTCTGTGTCTGCCTGGCCAGGCATAACAGCCGCAGCTCTAGACTGTAAGATTGTTATGGACAGGGAATGTGTTGGCTAATTATGCTGTATTGTGCACTCCCAAGAGCTTAGTACAATGCTCTGCAGATAGTAAGTGCTTATTAAATACCATTGATTGATAATAATAATAATAATAATGCCATTTGTTAAGCACTTACTATGTGCAGAGCACTGTTCTAAGCGCTGGGGGGGATACAAGGTGATCAAGTTGTCCCACATGGGGCTCACAGTCTTAATCCCCATTTTACAGATGAGGTAACTGAGGCTCAGAGAAGTTAAGTGACTTTGCCCAAGGTCACACAGATGCCTCCAGGAAGCCAACCATGCTACCGCCCTAAGCACCAACCCTCCTCTATACCATCGAGGAAACTCCATCACATCCTGCCTTCTGCCATGCCAGAAAGAAACTAAAATACACCCACAGCATGAGGCCTCCACAAAACCCCAGGAAGACTAGTGGCTGCTGTGGTTATGGGTGTATCAGACTCAAAGCTATGATGAGCCTCTAATTTTTCTCCTCTAACCATAGCACTATACTGATTTTGTTTTTATTTTGTATACATGTTTTAGGTATTATTGTTTCATCATTCCTAATGTGTCTGTCTCCAGTCCCTTTTTCCCCCCCACTCATACACTTAGACTGTGAGCTTCCCCAGGTACAGAGACTATGCCTTATACCCACCTATATATTCACTCCCAGCACCTCATTCACTACCATTAGATTACTATTTGTACTACTACCTGTACAAATGCAATGTAATAGAATTAAATGACTCAGTTGGGATTCCTGATTCTGTTGCTGATTTTCATCTGGAAACCAGATTAATCATTCATTCATTCAATTGTATTGAGTGCTTACTGTGTGCAGAGCACTGTACTAAGCGCTTGGGAAGTACAAGTTGGCAACATATAGAGATGGTCCCTACCCAACAATGGGCTCACAGTATAGAAGGGGGAGACAGACAACAAAACAAAACATGTAGACAGGTGTCAAAATCATCAGAATAGAATTAAAGCTATATATGCACATCATTAACAAAATAAATAGAATAGTAAATATGTACAAGTAAAGTAAATAGAGTAATAAATCTGTACATATATATGCAGGTGCTGTGTGGAGGACAAGGAGGTAGCATGGGGGGATGGGGAGGAGGAGAGGAAAAAGAGGGTTCAGTCTGTCACACTTCCTGCCATGGTTAAGCTGTCTGTTTTCTGGGACTTATAGCTTGCCACCCCCTTGATACGCTGAGCAGTGTGAAAATAAATGAGATTGCTACAAGCTTCTGAGAACAGTATATCCAGTTCCATTTTTTACTAATAAGACTAATCATCTGAATGGTACAGCAGTATTCTCATGGCCTTTGACTTTCTGCCGTCTGTCATCCAAATGAAAGGTGAAGAAGAATTGGCCCTGTGTGCTGTGAGCATATGGATGCTGAATGCTTATACAGAAGAGATCAGAGAGCAGCGATTTGCACATGGACAAGATGCTAAAAACGGGGATTAGTAGGCAGTCAGTACCCCAATGTCAAGCCATTTCAGGTTCATTTTACTTTATTTCTTTTTTTGACAAAAGTTAATCCTGGCACCAGCTGCTCTGTCTCCTTGTGAAAAGAAGAATGGCATCTCAATTTCTTTTCTTTCTTTATACTTCTGAAACCAGTGACTTGAAGTATATAGTGTCTATGCCTAGTCAATCATCACTGCCTGAAGAACAATGCATCACATTCCAAATACTTTCCAACCACATCCTGTACAATTACTGAAATGAAAACGTGTCTCATATCTCTGCAGGGAATACAGAAAACAGGGTAGCATATTACATACTTTCTTCTGGATTAGGGGAATTTGGGGCTGCTCTGACTTTCATCTTCATTACATTTACATGACATGGGGAAATTAAGTGATAGTGGGGAATTGCAGGAGGAATCTAGTGAGAGAAAGCAGAGGGGCAATGAATCTGAGGAAAGGGAGTAGAGTTCAGGAGGAATGCCCACACAGTAGTTGTAGATGTAAGACAAATCTAGGGGTCCAACAGAATAAAATCATTAATGCACAAAACCATAATAAATATTTGATAATCCCAACATATAGGAATTCCTTTATTCTGCACTGACTTTGGGCAAGTCACTTAACTTCTCTGTGCCTCAGTTACCTCATCTGTAAAATGGGGATTAAGACTGTGAGCCCCATGTGGGACAACCTGATCACCTTGTATCTTCCCCAGTGCTTAGAACAGTGCTTTGCATATAGTAAGTGCTTAACAAATGCCATTATTATTATTACTACTGAAATGGCAAACAGTTTATCATCAAGTGCTTAACAGTAGTTAAGGAGAGGAAAAGACAAGCTAATGAATGACAAACAGCCCGTAAACTAGGGAATTTATCCTTGGGTGAATGGGGAGGGGAGGAGAAGAGAGTGTGCATGTGTGTGTGCGCGTGTGTGTGTGTGTGTGTGTGTGTGTGCGCGCACGCACATGCATACTGGTTTGGAAGGTCGAGGTGTAAAAAGGGAGGGAGAATATGTGTATGAGAAAGGGAGACAGCTCTGCTTCCCAAATAATACCAGTTGTATCAGAAAGGAAAAAGCCAAGGTAAATTGTATGCTAGAAATCTCCAGCTAAAAGGATACTTCTCTGGTTTGGGGTGACCCTGGGATCACCAGAATTTTCATGACCCTAAGAATGGTGAGTGTGATTGTGTATTCTCACATGTGAATAACAAGTGCCCCCACTTGTTACTCAACAGACCTAGACAAACTCATCTCCCTCTGGGACACTGTGCATTCTATTAACAGCATTAACTGAGTCCATGCTGTGTGCAAAAACTAGGCTTTTGGGAGATTTTAAAATTAAAAAAAAAAATTAATGGTATTTGAGCACTTGCTGTGTTCAGAGCACTGCATTAAATAATTGGGAGAGTACAATACAGAGTTGGTAGAAATATTCTCTGCTCATAATGAACTTAGAGCCTAGGGACTATACAAGACATGCTATATGCCTTCAAAGAACCTAAAATCTAATTAAAGAGAAAGGCAGATTGTGTGTATACACAGTGAGAGCCAGAAAATAAATATAGCTAAGACTGGTAACAGTAAAAGTACAAAAAAAAAAATCACTAAAGGACTAAGTAAATGGAGAATGTGAGTGCAGTGTGTCTGTGTGTGTGTGCGCACGCACGCGTGTGTGCATGCATGCGTGTGTGTGAGAGAGAGAGAGAGAGAGAGAGAGAGAGAGAGAGAGAGAGAGAGAATGCACCCATGTGTGTGTGCCTATCCTTTTGGGATATGATATGACCAGAGTCAGTGGAAATTCAATGAAAAAGCCTTCCTTTACTTTTGCTTTCTCAAAAATGTGAAATGTTTTCCACATCAGGGTTCTGATTCTACCACCTTGGGAGTTTTCTAATAAATGAAGGGAATGGGGAAAATTATTATTTGAGGCTATGAAAAAGCCAGTCCTTGGTGATTCTGTATGTATAACTTTTGTATTCTCAACTTCACCAGGTGAAGATTTACAGTAGTGACACCAGCTACCCTTATAAAAGTTTTGAGATCTCTAGGTGGAAAACTACAACCTATATTACCTGCTGCAAAATGTAGAAACCTTGAAACCATAAAGCTCACACTAAAAATTGAAAGACTACTGTTGTAAAATCCCCACAACCAAATCAAATTTACTTTTTATAACGATCACTTATCTATCCCCAACCATTTGGGGATCCACACACTTTCAATTTCTCTTGCTTGGGAATGTGATAAACTAGTATACTTTACAGCAACTTAAAAAGACAATTGTAGGTGAGTTTTAAAATTGCTAAATTTCCAGTTGTGCATATATTGTTTTGTGAGTTCATTAAAAAAAAAATCTTACATTTCCTAGTGGCTTCATCAATTTGTAAGTTGCTTTGTCATTTAGATCCATGCTTATTCTCCTAACTGAATAAAAAGTCAGTTTCAAAGGAACAAGAAAGGGTCATCTCTATTAATTCAAGAAGTGTCTCAACTATTCCTGCTTGGACACACAAATTTTTCATCATCATAAAGTGAAAACTGAACATTGAGTGAAGGTAAGTGTTAAAACTAGGATTAAACTGGGTATTTTTCATATAAACAAAGGATGAGCCCCAAAATCCTGAGGTCTTCCTCTAAACTCATGCTTCTCTGGTACTATAAGGAGTGACAATGTACATACACTTTATTGCCTTTAAAATTAAAATATAGAAAGCGTACCTTATATCCTTCTCCCATGACAAAAACCACAAATAGTAACATCTTGACTAGCATTCAATGAGAAAAGAAAAGCTTCAGAAGAAAGATAAATAAAAACAAACCAGAACACTAATAAATGCTTTTATGTAACTGTTCTACATTCCCAAGATCCTCTTTCATACCTGACGCTGTAGTAGAAGTCTATTTCCTAGAAATGAAGACAGTTTGGGAATCATACAGAATGATATAATTTTTAAGGGACTTACTAGACTTTGGTGAACCAGAAAGAGTAAAATGCTTTTTGGGAACATTTTGGAGTTTTATTTCCATTGGTCTTTCATGATATAATCCTGTCATTATATCCTGTTCTTTCATTTTTAAATAACACTATTGAATTATATTTGACTGTCTCCCAAATCTTAATTATCTTCTGCCCAATTCTGCCCTGTCTCTGAGTTTGTGTAGTTTGTTATCTTAAGGGCATAGCGCCATATGTATTCTTTAATCAAATTTTTTACTGAACCTTTGCACGTTATCCAAATTTTGAATTCTAACCTTACCATCCTGCATATACATAAACTGTCCCTTCTTGGTCTCATCTATAAACTCCCATATTTCTCTCTTAATTATCCAAGTCACTGATTAAAAAATTGAAATATAGTTACACCTTTCTCAGGACATACTTATCAACTCCTTGAAATTCCCCCACAAGTCACTGAGCATTTAGATATTCACTTTAAAAAAAAAAACAACTTAATATTCACATTCAACAAGCACCTGAGAAACTAATTCCTCCACTGGCATTTTTGATTGAGTGTTAATGCCTAATACATCTAAATGAGCCCTTTTCCTAACAGAGAACGATGGTTAGTCAGGACCCACAAAAGGTATGATGAATTAAAACTTAACTTTGCTTCAAGAGTGGTTAGAGTTCTACTCTCCTTAAAAATCCCGAGGGGCAGGGGGTAAAAAAAATCTGTGTTGTTGGACTCTCATCAGATGGCCACCTAATAAAACCCACACCATAATGTCCAAAAGCCCGTGAAAATCAAATATGCTTCATGATCAATATTTAGATCACAATTTCATAGGCATATTTACACCCAGTTGCCCACTGTGGCATTTAAGGATGTAAGCTATATTTATGTGCAATTCTGTTCAATCCTGGTCCCAAAACTGCCTCTCGAGATTGTAGAAACACTTCATCTCTGTAGACGAGCCCTTGTAAATCTCTCCTTGTCGAAGGATTTAGTTTGCTGATTGTCAGCCATGAGATACTTCAAAAAACAACTCACAGAGGAATAGAGCCTTCTGCTCTGCCTTTTGATGGCTAGATTGTTACACTAGATAACCTTTTAATGACTGTATTCCATTTTAACTTGGCTCCAGAGAGGGAGAATAAAAAGGAAAGGAAGAGCCTTCCTTCATGCTATGCATTTTTCATATTGCATCTACTGAAGGAAATTAGTAGGGATTCATCGGACTTCTTTTTTTTTTTTTTAACTCTGAAATCCCTGGTCCTTATCATGGAAACTAGCTTTTTACTCATAGAGGAGCTGGTGCTCTGAATTTTAAAAAGGGCATGGATGTTTTAAAACCAAGTCTCAACAATGTCAAACTGGTTGAATTAAAATTGAGATTTTCCACTTGCAACAACTAAATTTGATCGAGGTGTTCACTTATTTTGCAATTATAACAGACATAAATTCTACAAACTAGGATTAATATGTAGCTGTAATAATAATAATAATATTGGCATTTTTTAAGCACTTACTATGTGCCAAACACTGTCCTAAGTGCTGGGGTTGACACAAGGTAATCAGGTTATCCCACGTGGGGCTCACAGTCTTCATCCCCATATTACAGATGAGGGAACTGAGGCCCAGAGAAGTTAAATGACTTGCCCAAGGTCACACAGCTGACAAGTGGCAGAGCTGGGATTAGAACCCACAACCTCTGGCTCCCCAGTGCATGCTCTTTCCACTGAGCCATGCTGCTGGTAATAGTAGTAGATAATAAAATATGTATGAATTATCAGGGCAAACGAAGATAAAAAGAGTACCTTCTCTCACCAAACAATGCAGAATAAAATCAACTAGACTCTAAACTGTAAGTTTATTGTGTGCAGGGAATGTGTCTGTTTATTGTGTTATAATAATAATAATAATAATCGCATTTATTAAGCACTTACTATGTGCAAAGCACTGTTCTAAGCACTGGGGAGGTTACAAAGTGATCAGGTTGTCCCATGTGGGGCTCACAGTCTTAATCCCCATTTTACAGATGAGGTAACTGAGGCCCAGAGAAGTTGTGACTTGCCTAAAGTCACACAGCTGAGAATTGGCAGAGATGGGGTTTGAACCCATGACCTCTGACTCCAAAGCCTGGGCTCTTTCCACTGAGCCATGCTGCTTTAGTACAGTGCTCTGCACACACTAAGTATTCAATACAATTGAATGAAGTGAATGAACAGAAAGTATTCTGTACCAAGGAAAGCAAGATAACCTAGTAGAAAGAGCACAGGCCTGAGATTCAGAGGACCTGGGTTCTAATCTCAGTTCTGTCACTTCGCTATGTGAACTTGGGCATATCACAACTTCTCTGTGCCTCAGTTATCTCATCTGTAAAGTAGGGATTAAGTCTGTGAGCCCCATAAGGGACATGGAATGTGTCCAATCTGATGATCTGCCCAATCTGATTATCTTGTAAGCACCCTAGCACCTTAGTACAGTGCCTGGCACATTGTAAGTGTTTAACAAATGCCATTAATAATAGTTTGAAGTTTCAGTGGAACATCTAAGTAAAAAAGCAGGAGGAAATGTGAGACTGCAGAGAAGGAGAGATGTCAGGTATGGAGAAGTAGATTTGGGAATCATCAGTGTGGAGATGGTAGTTGAAGCCTTGGGAGTGAATGAAGTCTCTAAGGGAGTGGATGTAGAAGAAGAATAAAAGAGAACCCAGAACTGATGCCAATTACCGTCCCTGAAAATCATTCAGTCCATTCAAAAACTTCTAACGATTGCTCAACCACCTCTGCAATGAACAGAAACTACTTACCCTCCCCTTTCAGAGTTCTCTCCCTCCTACCTTACCAAACTCCTACTGTAACCCAGTTCATTCATTCATATTTATTGAGTGCTTACTGTGTGCAGAACACTGTACTAACTGCTTGGAAAGAACAATACAGATAGTGAAAATTCCTGCCCATAACGAGCTCACGTCAATACAAGTAAACAGGCATCAATATAAATAAATAAAATTACAGGTATATACATAAATGTTGTGGGGGGGGGCGAGAGGGGGAGAAGAGCAAAGGGAGTGAGTTGGAGGACACGGAAGGGAGAGGATTCATACTCTTGGCTCCTCTAAATAATAATAATGGCATTTATTAAGCACTTACTATGTGCAAAGCACTGTTCTAAGAGCTGCAGGGATATAAGGTGATCAGGTTGTCCCACGGGAGGCTCCCAGTCTTCATCCCCATTTTACAGATGAGGGAACTGAGGCCCAGAGAAGTCACTTAACTTCTCTGGGCCTCAGTTCGCTCATCTGTAAAATGGGGATTAAAACTGTGAGCCCCCTGGGGGACAACCTGATCACCGTGTCACCTCCCCAGCGCTTAGAACAGTGCTTTGCACATAGTAAGCACTTAAATACCATCATTATTATTATTAAGTGACTTGCCCAAAGTCACACAGCTGACAATTGGTGGAGTTGGGATTTGAACCCATGACCTCTGACTCCAAAGCCCAGGCTCTTTCCACTGAGCTACGAGCCAGCCTACTCTCATTCCAGCTCATAATTTACTACCAACCTGGGCCAAATTTCTTTTGAATATAATGGATTGGAGTGAGGCAAACCAAAACAGCATTCTTTAGCCCCACATGACGCGTGAAGACAAAAACAAAGCATAAAGCAAAACAATCAATCAGTGATTGAATATTTCTTCCCTTCCTACTACTCCCAGAAGAGACAGACAGAATCTGCTCTCTCAATAAAACAAGACAAATCTCAGGTAAAAACTCTGTCCAGTGAACAGTCAATCAATCAATCAATCAATCGTATTTATTGAGCGCTTACTATGTGCAGAGCACTGTACTAAGCGCTTGGGAAGTACAAATTGGCATCACATAGAGACAGTCCCTACCCAACAGTGGGCTCACAGTCTAAAAGGGGGAGACAGAGAACAGAACCAAACATACCAACAAAATAAAATAAGTAGGATAGAAATGTACAAGTAAAATAAATAAATAAATAAATAGAGTAATAAATATGTACAACCATATATACATATATACAGGTGCTGTGGGGAAGGGAAGGAGGTAAGACGGGGGGATGGAGAGGGGGACGAGGGGGAGAGGAAAGAAGGGGCTCAGTCTGGGAAGACCTCCTGGAGGAGGTGAGCTCTCAGCAGGGCCTTGAAGGGAGGGAGAGAGCTAGCTTGGCGGATGGGCAGAGGGAGGGCATTCCAGGCCCGGGGGATGACGTGGGCCGGGGGTCGATGGCGGGACAGGCGAGAGCGAGGTACAGTGAGGAGATTAGTGGTGGAGGAGTGGAGGGTGCGGGCTGGGCAGTAGAAGGAGAGAAGGGAGGTGAGGTAGGAGGGGGCGAGGTGATGGACAGCCTTGAAGCCCAGGGTGAGGAGTTTCTGCTTGATGCACAGATTGATCGGTAGCCATTGAAGTTTTTTGAGGAGGGGAGTAATATGTCCAGAGCATTTCTGGACAAAGATAATCCGGGCAGCAGCATGAAGTATGGATTGAAGTTGAGAGAGACACGAGGATGGGAGATCAGAGAGAAGGCTAGTGCAGTAGTCCAGACGGGATAGGATGAGAGCTTGAATGAGCAGGGTAGCGGTTTGGATGGAGAGGAAAGGGCGGATCTTGGCAATGTTGCGGAGCTGAGACCGGCAGGTTTTGGTGACGGCTTGGATGTGAGGGGTGAATGAGAGAGCGGAGTCGAGGATGACACCAAGGTTGCGGGCTTGTGAGACGGGAAGGATGGTAGTGCCGTCAACAGAGATGGGAAAGTCAGGGAGAGGACAAGGTTTGGGAGGGAAGACAAGGAGCTCAGTCTTCGACATGTTGAGCTTTAGGTGGCGGGCGGACATCCAGATGGAGATGTCCTGAAGGCAGGAGGAGATGCGAGCCTGGAGGGAGGGGGAGAGAGCAGGGGCAGAGATGTAGATCTGGGTGTCATCAGCGTAGAGATGATAGTTGAAGCCGTGGGAGCGAATGAGGTCACCAAGGGAGTGAGTGTATATTGAGAACAGAAGGGGACCAAGCACTGAACCTTGGGGAACCCCCACAGTAAGAGGATGGGAGGGGGAGGAGGAGCCTGCAAAAGAGACTGAGAAAGAACGACCTGAGAGATAAGAGGAGAACCAGGAGAGGACGGAGTCTGTGAAGCCAAGGTCAGATAACGTGTTGAGGAGAAGGGGGTGGTCCACAGTGTCAAAGGCAGCTGAGAGGTCGAGGAGGATTAGGACAGTCAAAGTTAAATGAAGAGAACAGGTGAGATTTTTGGCAAATTTAGGGGTGAGCTCTTGACTTTTTTCAATTTGAAGGCACAAGCCTTTCAGTTTCTGAAAGATATTAGTAGAATTAAAATGCCCTGCTGAATAATAATAATAATAATAGTGATAATCATAACAACAGTATTTGTTAAGAGTTTACTGTGTGTCAAGCACTGTTCTAATCGCTGGAGTAGATATAAGGTTATCAGGTTAAGTCCCTGAACCTGTTTACTTGTATTGATGTGAGCTTGTTATGGGCAGGAATTTTCACTATTGCTGTGTTGCACTTTCCAAGCAATTAGTACAGTGCTCTGCACACAGTAAGTACTCAAATATGATTGAAGGAATGAATAAACTGGGTTACAGTAGGAGTTCAGTGAGGTAAGGAAGGAGGGAGGGAACTCTGAAAGATGACGGTAAGTAGTTTCTGTTCACTGCAGAGGTGATTAAGTAACCATTAGAAGTTTTCGAATGGACTACATGATTTTCAGGGAAGGTAATCCAGGCAGCACTGTGGGGATGCCCAAAGCATCAATTCTGGGTTTCCTTTTATTATTCTTCTACATCCACTCCCTTAGAGAATTCATTTACTCCCAAGGCTTCAACACCATCTCCACACTGATGATTCCCAAATCTACTTCTCCGTACCTGACATCTCTCCTTCTCTGCAGCCTCACATTTCCTCCTGCTTTTTTTCTTAGATGTTCCCTTGAAACTTCAAACTTTTATTAATGGTATTTGTTAAACACTTACTATGTGCCAGGCACTGTACTGAGGTGCTGGGGTGGATACAAGATAATCAGGTTGGGCAGATGATCAGATTGGACACAGTCCATGTCCCTTATAGGGCTCACAGACTTAATCCCCACTTTACAGATGAGGTAACAGGCACAGAGAAGTTAAGTGATATGCCCAAGGTCACATAGCAGCCAAGTGACAGAACTGAGATTAGAACCCAGGTCCTCTGACTGCTTTATCTACTAGGCCATTGTGAAAGACGAGAAATAATAATGGTAACCATAACAGTATTTGTGAAGTGCTTATTATGTGTCAAGCACTGTTCTAAGTGCTGGGGAAATAGCATGGCGTAGTGGATTAAAAAATGTGCCTGGGAGCCAGTGGACCTGGGTTGCAATCCCAGCTCTGCCACTTGTGTGTTTTGTGACCTTTGTCACTTCTCAGGGACCATTTCCTCAACTGCAAAATGGAAATTCAATATGTGTTTTCTCTCCTACTTAGATTGTGAGCCCCATTTGGAACATGGATTGTACCTAGCCTAACTTGTATCTATCCCAGCACTTAGGACAGTGCTTGACACATAGTAAGTGCCTAGATTCCAATAAAAAACAAGTTAATCAAGTCAGATTCAGTCCCTGTGCCACATGAAGCTCACAGTTTTAGTAGGAGGAAGAACAGGATTTTGAATCCCCATTTTATAGATGAGGAAACTGAGGCCCAGAAAAGTTAAGTGACTTGCCTAAGGTCACACAGCAAGTAGCAGAGGTGGGATAAGAACCCAGGTTCTACAACTCAGGCCCATGCTCTTTCCAGTAGGCTTCTTCCTGTAATGTAGAAGAATCAAACTCCAAAAAGACTGCAGGTTTCTCATATTACCCCCTGGGAAAATGTTCAATAAAAGAAATCCAGTGTCATTACTCTTGAAAAAGATGAAAGTGAAAGACATTTATGACTTGGGTACTGTGTTAAAGTAACTTTCTTTTTTTCCTCCCAACACTGTTTCTTCTATAATGGAAAAAGTGTTTGGACCAGGAAAATCAAGTTCCTGATGCCAAGCAATTTAACAATCCCTTAATAATATAATTTTTTTAAAGGCACTGGTAGCACAAATTATTTCAAACATGGTTTAATCATTGGATATATTTACATATTTGTAAATGTATTTGGATTAGGTGAACAAAGCAACAGGATGACAAGATATTGATGCACTAAAACTGATTAATCTCTATATAAATCATATCACATAATTACATCTTGTTTGACACTGCTTTCAGGGGAAATGCAACCATTTTTATTTTAATAGTAGAAGTAATAGTATTTATTAAGTCCCTACTGTGTGCAGAATAAATATCATTTATATCCTGTGATTAAACTGTTTGAAGAACACTCACTACCATGTTTCTGGCCATAAGTGTCCTCTAATCCTCTGTGGTGTTTAAGTGATTTCTATATACCAAGCACTAAATGTTGGGGTAGATACAAGATGTTCAGGTCAGACATGTCCCTGTCCCACTTGGACCTCAGTGCTTAAAAATGGAGAGTAAACAGGTGTTTAACCCTCATTTCACAGATGAGCGAACTAAGGCACCAAGAAATTAAGTGACTTGCCCAAGATCACACACCAGGCAAGCTGCAGAGTTGGGATTTGAAACCAAATCTCCTGTCACCCATTCCTGTGCTCTTTCCACTAGACCATGCTGCTTCTCTACGTTATGTCTAATTCTTCATTGATGGCCATAATGGCTTGTTGATTTCACATTTTTCCATGGTAGAACGGCAGTATTGTTCTATTAAAGAAAGAAAAGTTTTTTGTTTAGGATTAGCTTTCTTTCTCCCTTCCCTCCTTCCCTCCTGAACCTTTCTCACCCCCACCCATATTTACTCCTTACATCAAGAGTCATCTGAGATGGCTGTTCTGACTACATGATTCACCAGTTCTATCTTCCTGTGAAAGATAGCAGATCATCAACTTGAGACAGAAAGAACCCAGAACATTTTTATTGGATGGTTTATCTGACATTTGTCCACTCAGACTTCACTACTGACAAACTACATATATCTTAGGGTAGAAGAGTTGTGGACTTGGAATTTCTCTTTATCCAGAGAATGTGTCTATTGAATGTTAGAGCAAAATAGCAAGTGACAATTTTGCCTATTCTGTTACCATAAAGAGAATCTTTAATTGGAAATACAGATTTCATGTTTGTCACAAAAAAGTAATTAAATCAATAGGTACCTAAACTAGATTACCTGAGTATAGTAATCACTACATAAGCTTTGTATATCTAAAGGATAAGAGGAAAGAGGACCATCAGGGGATGGAGATGCTTGGCACCAATCCTGAATGCAGTCAAGGAATCAAGGGACCAAATAGTCTGTCTATTGGTGCAAGCTGGAAATTAATACTCTTGAGTCCTGTCAGAATTGGAAGGGATAAACCCTGCACCAGAGCCTATTATAAAAGTTGTAGCAGCTAGAAGAAACACTGAGTTATCGACTCAGGCTGTGATTGAGGTTTTTCTTTTTTGCATTTGTTCAATGCCTACTACGTGCTAGTCGTCATACTAAGCTCTGGAATAGAGAGACAAGAAACTGAGATTAGAAACAGCCCCTGTCCCATGTTTTACAGATGAGGAAGCAGGTTCAGACAAGTGAAATGATTAGCCCAAGGTCACACAGTAGACAAGTGGTGGAGCTGGTATTAGAACCCAGATCCATCTGACTCACAGGCCTGTGTTCTACCCACTTGGCCCAGAGTTTTTGTTTTCTCTTTTGCCAGACAAGTGATAGCACCCACTCTGGATGGAGAGTGTTTTGAAATCCAGGTGGAAATTTCCAAATATATGAAATGAAGAAGAAGCACTTGGCTTTGCTTCCAGGTCTTTGAGAAAAGAAATAATGAGTGGAAATGAACACAAAACATTCTGCTTTCAGAAGGGCCAGGCAGGTTGAAAAGGTCATATCTGCCTCATGTGCAGTGGTTGGATTTTGGGATGACTGATACATTGAAAAATATTTTGTTCATTGATAGGTTATGGCTATTTGCTGATATCAATTTCCTCTAATCTTATAGTGGCCAGTCCTTTCTCTTCTGAAATGAGCAGTGCTGGTTAAATAAAGTTAAACTGCTTCATGGAAAGCTTTGGCAATATCGTGGTCTAATATAGCTATTTCCTTTAACTAAGGCAGCCCTCAGTGCTTTCCCCGTTCCTTTCATCCAGGGACCAACCACTTGGCAAATACTAGTTAAGCCTCTAAGAACCTCTGTCTTTGAAATGCACACAGAAGAGGCAAAGAGCATTTGAAGTAGAGAGGAAAAGAGATTTTCCAGTGATCACACAGTAAGTCAGGGACAGTGATAGTATTAGTCCAATAGTCATGGCACACGGCTCTCTATTCCAACTATCAGACACTAGTGAAGTGTCTGAGGGTTTTTACCTATCCCACTCAAAAGCCAGCACCACCAGTTCAGCCCAACTCCCTAATCTCCCACGGGAGTGACAGTACTACACCAATTAAACTCCCACGGGCATAGAATCCCAATATACAATCAAATCATTCTGACCACAATACCACCAACAACACAAGTTCAGTTTCTTTCTACTCCCTAATAGATAAAAATTTTACTCATCTGATTCCAAGGTTTTAAGGAACAAAATGTTTAGTATATGTGGAGAAGGTCTGGGTTACTAGCTCTAGAGCTAAAACTTCGCAATTGTCCCATGGTACAAAAACAGAAGTGACAGCTTTTAAGAAAATGCTCACTCTTGCTGCTATGCAATCAAGCAGGACATTCTTGAATGCTGATTATACCAGTTGTAAATAGTGATAATGTCATTAATGCCAGGAAATGCCCTATCTTCCACTTGATTAGCTGCAAAGTTTCTCCATGGATTAATTACTGGATCTTGTGCAAGAAATGATAAGTCCAATGTTCAGCTTTGGTAGCCAAAGCATCATTCATATAATACCTTCAAATAAATTTGCTTTATCTTTTCCTTTGCTTTCCCTATCTAAAATAAATGACTTGAATTAATGCTAGAATTTCCCTTTGACTGTTGGGCAGGAATTCTATATTCTCCCAATAATCAAAATGCTCTCCCAGGAATGTTTGGAATGAGTTGTTTATATAACCAAGTTTATTGCTTGTCAAACTCAAACCTAGTCCCCTTGTGACCCAGTGAGGAGGGGGCAAGATGTAGAGACTACTGAGGAGATGGCCATGGCCACAGCAAGAAGGATAGGATAGAATTAATAAAAGTTATCATGGTAATTGTTAAGCAATTACTATATGCCAAGCATTGCACTGGGGTAGATCTAAGATAACGAAGTGGGACACGGTCGCTGTCCCACATGGGGTTCACAATATAAGGAAAAGGCAAACAGGTATTTAATCACTATTTTGCAGATGAGGAAACTAGGGCACAGAGAAGTTACAGGACTTGCCCAAGGTCACACAGCAGGCAAGTGGCACAGCTGGGATTAGAACCTAGGTCCTTCTGACTCCCAGGACTGTGTTCCATTCATTAGGCCATGCTGCTTCCCCTCCAATCCTTCAAGGAAAACAGGTATGGAAACAAGATGGCTGAAAGAAAATGTGTTTCTTCCCATGGGGTGCTGGCCAAACAAAAACGTCCACAAAAGTATCTCTTTCCCCTGACATCTATGTCTCTCCACACCTGAGATTATTCCACTAGGCCATGCTGCCACCTTCTTTAGTGACCACTATTATGGTCATATCTTCAGTGCAACCTTTTCTATGTTTTTGATGCATGCAATATTGATATTGGGTCTTATTTTCTTTTTCTAGAGTGCTTGAGCTGATTGCCCTGGAGAATGGCCCAGCCTATAGCTTCTTGATGTATGCATAGCTGTGTCTTCTGGAAATACACCAGAGGTACTGAACACACCACAGAGACTTGTTTAGGCTGCAGATATTTGTTTAGGCTGTTTAACCCACTCCCTCTCTGCCTTTCTGTAGGCTGTGCTCTTTCAGTTCCATGTACCTAGGAATTTGTTTCAGAAAGAACCATTGCTCCCATGTTTAAGCATCAAAATTCTACAAAGGTTAGTAACAATAATAATGATAGTACTATTTGTTAAGCACTTATTTTTTGTCAAACACTAGTAAAAGTGCTAGGGTCGATAAAGCTGATCCAGTTGGACACAGTCCCTATCCTCATGGAGCTCACAGTCTTGATTTCCATTTTACAGATGAGGTAACTGAGGCCCAGGGAAGTCAAATGACTTGCCCATGGTCACACAGCAGACAAGTGGCAGAGTAGGATTAGAACTCAGGTCCTTATGACTCCCAGGACCATGATCCATTCATTAGGCCACACTGATTCCCCTCCAGTCCTTCAAGGAAAACAGGTATGGAGACAAGATAGCTGAAAGAAAATGTGCTTCTTCCTGTGGGGTGCTGGCCAAACAAAAATCTCCACAAAACATCTCTATCCCCTGACATCTATGTCTCTCCTTTTTAGCGTAGGAGTCATGTTTGAGACACCAATCCAACACTCAGCCCAGGGTGGACACAACTATTAAGAGTCTTAACCCAAAAGTCACTTAAGCATGTAATTAACAAAAATCTTAGAAGATCTAAAAATTCCTACTCAAGATATTCCAGACGTTAGAAATGGTAAATTCTAGCTCTAATCAGCTCCTTGGCTGCCTTCATGATATGGCACCTGTCCGTTCCCCACCCAGGGGAGGTTTCTCAAACAAGAGGAGCTGCTTGTTGATGTGCACTGGAGTTAAGATCCAGGTCTTGTCAGAAACGGTTGCTTCAGCTTGGGAATGTGAGACTCCAGCTGCCAAGGGGACGTTAGTAAATTCCCTCAAAGCATTTCTCTTCACAAAGACAATAATCAGGGTCAATAATTACCCTAGGTCCTTCCTAACAAGCTTCTAGAACATGCCAGAATATCTGGAATTTCACCTTCTTCTAGGGTGTCAACTAAGGCAGAGCATCAATGACTTTTCATCATCATCATCCATACTGGATGAGTAACTACTTTGTGCAGAACAGTCTGCTTGATCCTTAGGCAGATTCAGAAATAGAAGATGTTATCCTTGCCCTCAAAGATCTTTCAATCAAATGTGGAAGACAAGATCTTACAGTAACAGAAGTGAGAAGAGATAACTTCCCCTTCCACAGCTCAGTCTCCAAAGACAGGATAATCTCAAAAAGGTTTTTTTATACACTCTTAAATCACTGAGGAAGTGGAATTTATTCCATATCTTACTGCATTATTCTTGAATGGGAAGAACTGCAAATTTAATAGCAATCCAAATGGTATTTTTTTTTCGTGTGTGGAACTAAATGCATTCATTTATTTCCTTTAAATTTCTTAGTCATGCAACAATCACTGGGGATTCAATTTGAAATTCAAAAGGCCTAAGATTGATAAATGAGATGTAGTACTTGAATGATGTCAGCTACATGTGGCAGATAGAAGGGTCACTGAAACTCTTGCAAAGTGCGTTATAACAGCAAAGCCATAAAATGAAACAGAAAGAACAGGAAATCACCCTGATAGGATATTCAAGAGCATAAAATAAAAGCAGCAGGTTTAATAATGCATGCCAATAAGCACTCAACCATTGGATACAAGCAGAAGATAGGGGAATATGAGATTTATTCATTTGAGGGAAATATGATTTCTTTTAATAGCACTGGAAGATTCTTGCAGTTGACATTATAGAATTTCTAATTAACATTTTTTTTCCCAAAAATGTATCTGGCTGTCCTATCCTTTCTTCTCTCCATGGCAAAGGAAAATACATTTTTTTCCCTCCATTTTGGGGCTCATTAATGAAAGGTACAGGGATTTGAAGTCTTGATAGAGTTTGCCAACTGTAGCCTGGAATTTATTTGGGAAAGCAGAATAAAAGACCAAGGTTATTAACATAACTATTATCAGAAAGATTAAAAAAAAAAAGAGCAGGCTAGTCACAAGGGATGATAGTGAGCTGGCGAGTTTGATGGCCATTCACTTGCAGACTACAAAGTTCAATAGCCTACATAAAGGCCAATGGATCTCTTGGGAAACCTGAGGCACAGAGTGGTGGCTACAGCAAAGTACAAAAGCAGAGAGGAAATCTGAATATCAAGTCCCACCGGTGAGTTGATCATCTTCTCTTGAACAGGAACCCACCACTGCCTATATTCCTCTGGCTTCACCATTGTCTCCCAATTCCTTTGAAAAAGGCCAACCATACTGTGCAAAGTGGAGGAGAAACACAGTAGATGATAGGAAAAGGATAGTAATTTTAGGGAGAGTCCAGCAGGATAGGCTCAACAGGATCTATCATCATGGTCCTTTACAGAATGTAGAGGGGAATAGAGAGAACTGGAATCAAGATACGCTTGAAGAGCAGAACACGAGTTTGATTAAATCAGCTAATTTTTTTTAAGGATTTAGCAAACTACAAACCTCTGCACTACGTTTTAGACAGTCAGTTATATTTATTGAGCTCTTCCTGTGTGCAGACCACTGGACTAAGCATTTGGGAGAATACAGTACAACAAACCTTCTCTGCACACAACGAGCTTACAGTCTAGAAGGGGAAAGTTAAGAGGAAAGTGATCAGAAATTAGTTTCTGGTAAGATGGGGTATCAATCAGTAGGTATTTATTGAATACTGTGTGAAAAGCCCTGGAGAGAACAATACAATAGAGTTGGTAAATGCAATTCCTGGCCGCAGAGAGCTTTCTTACAGTCTAGAGGGGAGTATTTCAATTAATGATATGGTACCAAATTCGTCATCATTCTCTCCCGAGCATGTGAACAAACAGAACGCTTTGAAAGGTTATCCCCTGCTTTCCCTGGGGACAGCACATCCACCCCAGCCACCTGCCATGCCTACCCATACCTTTAGGAAGAATCGTTTGGCAAACTCAGTATTGGGGGTGGTATGGGGGGGAATAAAGAAGCCAGGAAATTTGGAGCTCTGTTAATGCTGTCCTATGTCACCTCAGCTCTTCCTGGAGAAGCTCAGAACTGCTTGCACACAAAGTAAAGGATAAACTCAGAGAAACTCAGAGTGACTTTGAGCACACCACTGCAATTCTAGGAATTTCAGTGACTCTGCCTGTTTAATTGGGAAATACAGAGACTACTCATCCTCACTGCCTTGGTCAGTGAATCAGTGTTTCTAAAAAACAGCAACAAGTCTAAGATACAAATGGCTAGTGACAATCTTGTAGGAATCCTAAAAAATTGAGAGTTATTTTGTGGGGGGCTTTTAAACTGGAAACAAAGAAACTATACTTGTCCACAAAGTTCAAAAAGCAGCTTGCGCATAAGCTTTACAGGGGATGGAATTTTCAAGCCAGACTACCATGTGTGACAGCTTCAGCAAATAAAGTGTAACAACATGACATGAACCCTCTAAAGCTGTTAATTAAGCTTGTTAAGGAATAATTAGAAGGCTGAAGGAGGCAAAGAAAGTAGTGGAAGAGCAGTTCTGCTTTTTTAATGTTACCAGTGATAACAAAAAAGTGTCGATGCCTCGAAATGGCTGAAAGTTTTGAATCTGTACTTGCAGGTAGAAAATCTGATCTTGGGAAATAGAGAAGCTCGAGCAGAAATAAAACCAGAAAGTGGTATTAAATCAAACCCTCTGAACACTGTGGAATTAGTTCATAGGTGGGAGAATTGGGTTGGCAAGGCTCTGACTCCAGCAGAATTACCACACTACATATGAATTCACTTATCTTCCAGAATGGATGCTTCCAACTCCATTTCTTTGCAAATGAGTTTAGTACAGCAATATCCTAAATTTGCACAATCCTAACAGTCTAAATTTTCCAAATGCCTGTAGGTGTAGCAGTCTGCCTGAAGATTGCTTTCTTACATTGCCTTGGTCATTTCCTCCTCCCACTCATTTCCTCTAACTAATGCAGTAGCATGTGTGAGTACAATGACCAAATAAACCAGATTAAGCAGGAGAATCACGAAAGTGTAATTGAGACTCATAAAGGCCCTGTTTTGGGGCTGGGATGGAGGTGGCTGCAGCCGGGGTCCTTCCCCTTTACCAGGCAATGGTGTAGTGATAGTAACTGTGGCCACAGCAGTTGAAGAGGCTGCAGCCAGGAGGTAGTTTTCTTGGCCACTTCTCTGGCACTGCCATATTCCCATGTAGCCTTGATCGGTGGCTCCCCAGAGGCCATGGTGGAAGTGATGTTGGAAACTGAGGTCGGGATTGAAGCCGTGGGAGGCACTGTCCAATAGGTGCTACTCCCCTGCTGCAGTCATGAGCAATGTGCCCATGTGTGCAGCTGTAGCTTCTGGAGTGTATGTGTGGTATGTGTTTGTGTTGGCTGCATGGGACCAGCCCACTCCCATTTTTCTGACACCATTGCTCTGCTCTCCTCTATCTTTTATGTTCTCTCTCTCCTCTGTATATCTAGCTGTGTGCTTTTCCGACTTCTGGTCTTCCTTTTGTGACTTTTTGGCCCATCCCCTTGGAGGCCCCACCGCCATCTGCTCCAATTTTAGCTCCACAAAACTTAAGGTCAGGTGTAAGATTACAGTTTGTAAACCTCAGACTGATAATTGGGCTGGACCGTTTTCCTACCCAATGGTGTCCACAATCTCTCAAGATTAATTCCCAGTATTCATTTTAATAAGAATTATTCATGATAACCCAGGAAAAATGTTGCATTTTTCTTCCCAAAAGTATTATTTTTAAACCCTTCTTTTTTTGATTCAATCACTAAGGCAATGCTTCTTCTAGTTGAGGACCAAAATCTACCTCAAATTCCTGGTTGCCCATACATCTCCTCATCAAGGAGAAATGCTTCCTCACCATGCTTTAAAGCTGTCTCTCCCTCCTAACCCATCATCACTTCTCTGCCACTACAATCATACATATTTTACTGTGCTTTTATCTCCTCTCTTTTGTCATCTACCTTTTGCTAACATCCTTCCTCCTACCTGGAACTTTTCCTTCATTTCCAATAGAGTTAGACCATAACTCTCCCCAGATCATATCTACTAAAACCTTATCTCTTGCATTTTTCATTCATTCATTCAATCATATTTATTGAGTGCTTACTGTGTGCAGAGCACTGTACTAAGCACTTGGGAAGTACAAGTGGACAACATATAGAGATGGTCCCTACCCAACAGTGAGCTCACAGTCTAGAAGGGGGAGACAGACAACAAAACAAAACACATTAACAAAATAAATTGCAGAAAGCCTTCCCTAACTTCTCACCTCTCCACACTTTTCTCTCTCCCTTCTTCATCACCTATGCATTTGCATTCATATCTCCAAGCATTGAGATGCTCACCCCACCCCCCGACCCAAAAGTACTTGTGTCCAGAAGCAAGATGGCTTAGTGGTATGAGAATATGCTGAAAGTCAGAGGATCTGGGTTCTAATCCCAGATCCACCATTTGCCTGCGGTGTGGCCTTGGGCAAGTTACTTGCCTGTTACAGTTTCCTCATTTGTAAAATGGGGATTAAATATCTGTTCTTTCTTCTCAGACTGTGCAGGGCAGAGACTGTGACAGATCTTATCATCTTCTGTCTTCCTCCAGCACTTAACACAAGCTTGGCACAAATACCACAATATAGGCTTACACACTGTTGCTTCCCTGTCTAATTTATTTCATGGTGGATCTCCCTCCCTGGACCATAAACTACTTGAGGGTAGGGATAGCGTCTACCAATTATTTTGTATTCTCCTAAGCACTTGGTACAGTGCTCTGCACAGAGTAAGGACTAAATAAATACTATTGGTTGGATTGGATCTCCTACATCCTCAGTGAGGGATGTGAGAATGTTTCAGAATCCTTCATGCTTGGTCCACAAGACTGCAGAATCTATTACAAAGGGACATGTTTTCCTTCATTCTTGGGACCAGTAACCAGGTCTTACATGTTCTCTCCAGTGCTTGTGCATTGCTTCACATAGTAAGGACTTAGTAAATACATGTTGGTTATATGTTTGTAAGAATATAGAAATTCCATTCTGGATTAGACCAGTAATCCATCCTCATGGACTAGTGGAAAGAGCATGGACTTGGGCATCAGAGGACCTGGCTTCTAAACCCAGCTCTGCCATTCGTCTGCTGTGTAACCTTGGGCATGTTACTTTTTCCTCATCTGTTAAAGGGAATTAAATCCTACTTCCTCCTACTTAGACTGTGAGCACCACGCAGACAGGGACTTTGTCTAACCTGATTATCTTGCATCTACTCCAGTTCTCAGCACATAGCAAGCACTAAACAAGTACCATTACTACTACTATTATCCAGCCCAGTATTATGCTGCAGGCTTCCAGGAGACAGCAGAAAACACAATCCAACCTACAGGGTACTACCACGTGACCAGAGATTGGGGCCATTTATAGAAACTGCATTGCCTGACTTTCTCTCCAGATGCTCATACAGTTTTAATTAAGCTTGATTTAAATTAATCTGTGACCTTATTAAAACCAACTGTTTCATTATATTTCCAACTCATTTCCAAATTCTAATGCCCTTTCCTTCCAACTATAACCATGAGGTCTTATTCATATCTGATTTCTTTGAAAGATGTCCTGAACTATGATCTTTAGTAAATAGAAAACTTGCCACCAATCAGAATTGTTTGGGGGGAAGGAGGAAAGAGGGAAGTGACAGAAATATGCTGCAGTTTCCATAATCAGTGAACAGAAGATAAGGCAAGATAAACAGTAGCCATTAGGAAGAGATAATATCAAAAAGACACATTTCAAATCGAAAGCAGCATATCGTATTGGAAAACATACCGAAAGCTAGAAAAGAGGATTAGAAAGACAGACAAGATGAAGGCACAGAATTGAGTTTACAGGGGCAGCATCAATGATAACCTCAAAAATGGAGAGAAATAGAAAGATGTACTAGAAAAAAAAAATCCCTTCAACTGGCCTCATCCAATTAGGTGAAAGGTCAAGAGAATTAGATGCTCACTGATGGGTGCTGCAGGAAGCTATTTCCTCCAGGTTCTAAATTCTCCTTTTTAGTCAGGGACCTGAGAAGTGTGTATTAACCTTTTCACGTCACTAGACTATTTAATAGATCCCCATCTGCCAGTCGTGGCTTCTGGCCACCTTCGCATCTTTGTATATTTTAACCACTCCTGGACACATGACCCAGGGAGCACTAGCTCACCTGGGCACTGTGCATCAGGGCACAACAGGAAGGCAGGACAGGAGGGGAGGGGGTCAGAAGCAGTCCACATACTGAAACAGAGTCTATGCTACACAGGCCAATGGCTTTAGTATCCTTCTCAGAACTGCCCTACCAGCAGCTGTCATTTAGATGGAGCAATTTGCCACATCAGCTTAGCATGAACTTGTTAGACAGGACACTCTGTGATGGAAGTAGAGCACCTCTTCTCCCTTCTGAATGCAAGAGGGAAGAGTGCCAGCCCAGTGAACTGAAGCCAATAATAATAGTACTTAAGTGCTTACCATTGATCCTCCCAAGCACTTAGTAGAGTGTTCTGCACACAGTAAGCACTCAATACAATTGATGACTATGGGCTAAGTACTGTCTTAAGCATTGGGATAGATACAAGTTAAGAATATTGGACACTGTGCCTGTCCCACATGGGCCTTACAGTTTAAGTAGAATAGAGAGGGATTTAATTCCCATTTTATAGATTAGGTAACCGAGGCACAGAAAGGTTAAGTGATTTGCCTTAGGTAACACAGTGGAAACGTGGCAGAGCCAGGATTATAACTCAGGTCCTCTGGCTCCCAGGCCTGTGCTCTTTCCATTAGGCCACAATGCTTCTCAATCTGTTAACATGTGCTTCAGGAACCTGAGCTTCAATTTAGTAAACAACTTCCAAATGTTAATTTCTCCTAGGACGTACCTTAAGCATGAGTAGAGTGTGAAACAGAAGTTGATTTTTAAGGCGAGCATCTCTATCTATAATATTCTAGAAATAGAAGATGAGAAGTAGGGTAGCCTGGCAGAAAGAGTACACACCTGGGAGTCAGAGGACCTGGGTTCTAATCCTGCTCTACCAATTGCCAGCTGTCAGGCATTGGGAAAGTCACCTAACTTTTCTGTGCCTCTGTTACCTCATCTGTAAAATGAGAATGAAATACGACTTCTACCTCCAATTAGACTGTGAACCCACGTGGGACAGGGACTGCATCCAACTTGATTACCTTGTACCTGGTTCTTCAAAAGTACAATTATTATTAATGTTTTTGTTTTTATCATCTTGTTTTGTCTTATGCTGTCAAGTCATTTCTGACCCTCAGCAACTCCATGGACACATCTCTCCCAGAACACCCCACCTCCATCTGCAGTCTTTCTAGTAGTGGATCCATAGAGTTTTCTTGGTAAAAATACAGAAGTGACTTACCATTGCCTTCTGCTGTGCAGTGAACTTGAGTCTCTGCCCTCGAGATTCTCTCCCATGCCACTGCTGCCCAGCATAAGTGAGCTTTGAGTTGTAGCAGACTGCCTGCCACTCACTAGCCACTGTCCAAGCTAGGAATCATCATCATCATCATCAATCGTATTTATTGAGTGCTTACTATGTGCAGAGCACTGTACTAAGCGCTTGGGAAGTACAAATTGGCAACATATAGAGACAGTCCCTACCCAACAGTGGGCTCACAATCTAAAAGGGGGAGACAGAGAACAAAACCAAACATACTAACAAAATAAAATAAATAGAATAGCTATGTACAAGCAAAATAAATAAATAGAGTAATAAATAGGTACAAACATATATACATATATACAGGTGCTGTGGGGAAGGAAAGGAGGTAAGATGGGGGGGATGGAGAGGAGGACGAGGGGGAGAGGAAGGAAGGGGCTCAGTCTGGGAAGGCCTCCTGGAGGAGGTGAGCTCTCAGCAGGGCCTGTAAACTCAATTCTGTGCCTTCATCTTGTCTGTCTTTCTAATCCTCTTTTCTAGCTTTCAGTATGTTTTCCAATACGATATGCTGCTTTCGATTTGAAATGTGTCTTTTTGATATTTTTGATATTATCTCTTCCTAATGGCTACTGTTTATCTTGCCTTATATTCTGTTCACTGATTATGGAAACTGCAGCACATTTCTGTCACTTCCCAATGTTGGGACAGTTGTGAGAATTGGCCTTGGGCCAGTCCTACCAGTGAAGACCCTGGAAATTCTTCCTTTCTGCAGTAACATAGTGCAGTTATTTTGTTACTGCTCTTGTCAGAGACATTATTTCTACTGTATTATGTTATTTCTTTCCTTCTGTGTCTACCATGTGTCTCCTATTTTAGACTGTTTCCCCTGTGAACTGGGAAGTGTTTCTAATTAATATTCTTGGACCTTTCTCCAGCATTTACTATAGTGCTTAAAATATAACAAACAATAGTAATTCAAACCCCTCTGCTTCCTATAATTCTCTTGAACCATAGAAGGTAGGTGAAGAATAATCAGGATTTTCAGCTTTCACTTTTTTTTTTTTAATTCAGAAAGAACAGTCCCATTAATCCATAAAGTATTCTCATTTGTCATTTCGTAGCCAACTTCCGGGCTTCTGCAGTTGGCAGAGATGTAGAACCCCAATTAATAAAATATTATTATAAATATATCTGGTCATGATAAAAATTTTAAATTTCATTTTCCTTCCTCTTGGGTTTTACTCCCTACAGCCCTATGCGATGTTTCTATACATTTCTCAGGTCTAAGTTGCTTTTTAAGGCTCATTCTGCCAAAAGATAATTTTTTACAACTCTCCTAAAGATGGAAAAAATCAATTAACTATAATAGTTTCAAAGTTTGCTGTTAGCTGAGTTTATGTATTTCTTGCTCTACCTGTGGGTTTTACCACTGAATATGTAGGCAAGCATTATTCTTTGCTGTTTTTAGTATTGACAGTTTTTTTCTTAAGTGTGCACCACTCATCATCCTTACTCTATGATCATTTTTCAGAAAAAAGGGGTATTAGCTTGAAATATGAAGCAAGGACAGGATTGCTTGAGCAAACTCTCCAGCTGCTGTCGCCTGGGCTTTGTTTTAGTTTCAAAGTCATCACTATGATAGAAAAGGACAGGGAATAGAGGCCTCACACAAAGCAGGTGTTCATTGGATGAGTCTATAGATGGGCATTGCTTGGCTTGACTATTTTCTACCTCAACTGTAGTTTTGCCTACTGAACAAATAGTTTCTTGGTGATGTTCTTTCTATGCTTTAAATTTCTCACTGTAAAGTTAGACTGGTAGGATAAAATGTGATAACTGAGAAGCAGTGTTACCTAGTGGATAGAGCACAGGCCTGCGAGTCAGAAGGACCTGGGTTCTAATCCATGCTCTGCCACTTGTCTGCTCTGTGACCTTGGGCCACTCACTTAACTTCGCGATGCCTCAGTTACCTCATCTGTAAAATGAGGATTAAAACTGAGCGCCCAATGTGGGACATGGACTGTGTCCAACCTGATTACCTTGTATCTATCCCAGTGCTTAGAACAGTGCCTGGAATGTAGTAAGTGCTTAACAAATACCATACAAAACTCAGATTTAAATGTTCCATAGAAACAAAAGTACAGAGTGCAATTTTTTTTATTTTTGCAATAAAAAAAGACTTTTGCAAGACTCACCACTCTTCAGGTCTCAAAAGTTTGTGTGCGTGTTGTCATTATCCTAAATAGAAATGGTTCTGTCACTTTAGAATTTCCTTCTCAGTCCCATAGACAGGAAGCTGTGGAGTCAGCAGGAAACCATTTAAAACACACACACACACACACACACACACACGCATCAAATGCTTAAAAAAAAGAAATGGCTGCCAAACAAAGAGCAATCTTTGGGCATTTGGGGGTAGGGGGGATGTACGTGTGTGTGTGTGTGTGTGTGTGTGTGTGTGTGTGTGTGTGTATCTCACTATGTGCAGAGCACTGTGTACTAAGCACTTTCAGCCTCACAAGCACCTTTAAATACATCTTCTTACCATCAATGGCAGCACTTCAGATAAAAGAGACAAGTAGATAACCTCTTTAAGTGCTTGATATGGTACCCAGTTCAACCAGCAACGATTATTCTCCCTACATGTTCATAAAGTGCCATTCAGTCACTACACAATTGTGCCATCACTAATCAATTTATCAGTCCAGTTCCTCCATGCCCAGAAGGACAATGTGGTGATTGAGCACATCAATAATATGAGATGAATACAATGAGGAAGACACAAGAGAGCAGTGAAAGAGAGCAAAGTATGCTTTCAGGTATATGATGGTGCTGGCCTACTATTTTCTACTTCCCCTGAGGATAGGGATAAAGAAAAACTGCCCAGTCATGCAGAATATTAAGAAACTGAAATAGTTTATTAAAGGAAATCAGTAATCTCCTTCCCGAGATATTTTTAAAAACACAATAAACATCCAGTCAGTAATGGTAGAAATGATATCTGCTTGAAGGCGGAGGGATGAATTCAATAGTACTGAAATCTTAGGATTCTTTAAGCTGATGTCTAGATTTTCCTCTTTTTCAATTTGTAAAGGTGTTTCAAAAGACTTTTTAGAGGGTTATGTTGCAATGGAGGATATTTCCAGATAGTTTTTTTTTAAGCACTCACCATTCGAGGCAGAACTACAAGATTATCCAGCAAGCTTTTAGATGACTCTTTCCAGGAGTTATTATAATTGGTGCAGGTAGATACTCTTCTTTTAAAATCTGGGTTTTCCATAGTTATCTCTAAGCAAAGCCCTAGATAAAGTTAAAGTTCAACCATGAAGAGTCACAGGGGATTATATTGGTGTCCCAGCTCTTTTGGCTATGTGAAAGATGGATCTGACATATGTCCAACTCTCAAAAATCTGGCAGTTTGAATAAGAAAATAGCAAAGAAATTTCCTTCTGCCCATCATGTTGATCTCTTAGGAACTGATGCTGCTCTTCTAAACCAAATTTTGGTATTTACTTAGTTCTTATTAAATACTCTGTCTGGATTGAACCTCTCCTCTGCAAAAACTAAATTAAACAGAGCAAATCTGCACAAGGCAAGCAAGAGACCTATGATTAATTTAGGGCCATTTATTATATGTAAAAATATTTGTGTTTGCTGACCTCCCAAGGCTCCACTTTGCATGCCCCAACCCTGTGGTGAGAATAAGGCTATAAAATAAACACCCTCCCACAAGGAAGGTTCCGATGGATCCAGCACTATCAAGAATAATAATAATAATAATAATAATAATAGGCATTTGTTAAGTGCTTACTATGTGCAAAGCACTGTTCTAAGCACTGGGGCAGAAACAAGGTAATCAGATTGTCCCACGTGGGGCTCATGCTCTTAATCCCCATTTTACGGATGAGGGAACTGAGGCACAGAGAAGTTAAGTGACATGTCCAAGGTCACAGCAGACAAGTGGCAGAGCAGAGATTAGAACCCATGACCTCTGACTCCCAAGCCCAGGCTCTTTCCACTAAGCCATGCTGCTCCACAGTTTGATCCATGTGTCTCTACATGCTTCACCTCTTCTTGTGAGTGACAAAACAGGTAACCTCTTGAAACTTGATTACACATTATAGAACCTTAAACATTATTTTATCAATGATATTTTCTACAAACCTGTCAGAAATTTATTCATTCAATTATATTTATTGAGCACTTATTGTGTGCAGAGCACTGTACTGAGCGCTTGGGAAGTACAAGTTGGCGACATATTATAATAATAATAATAATGGCGTTTATTAAGTGCTTACTATGTGCCAAGCATTGTTCAAAGTGCTGGGGAGATTACAAGGTGATCAGGTTGTCCCATGGGGGGCTTACAGTCTTAATCCCCATTTTACAGATGAGGTAACTGAGGCCCAGAGAAGTGAAGTGACTTGCCCAAAGTCAGACAGCTGACAACTGGCAGAGCCGGGGTTTGAACCCATGATCTTTGACTCCAAAGCCCGTGCTCTTTCCACTGAGCCACACTGCTTCCCTACCAGTTTTCTGTCCAAAATGTATGTTTTGGATTTTACTTTATTACTTTGCTTTAAGATAAAGGAATGTTCCAGTTGGAGAAGTCTTCCTCTCATTTGCTATAAAAATGACTGCTTTTGGGCAACCTCTTTCCATACGGTTGTCTATGCTTCGGGGGCCACGTTTTCAATCTACAGAACGTTCTAAAATATCTCAACGGCTCCGTTCCAAGATGTGATTATCTTGGAAACTAGAAATGAAGCACATTTACTGACTAATGCTCACTGAATCTCATCTTTTCAAATTCACTATTTCACTGTCTATTGGGTTCTTATGTTTCAGAATGTACCTTGAGAGGCTGTGAATGAATCGGAAACATTAACTCAACATATCTATGGATATACTGTCCTTGGGTGGAAAAATCCAGGAGTATAGCAGCCAGTAGGCCTCTGTGGGTCAAGTTCAAACTGACCTAAACCCCTGGTTTCAAGTCCCCTGGTTTCAAATCCCCTCAACTATTCCTAAAATACTGACTGAAAAAAAAGAGATAAAACAGCTCACCTAAATATGACTCTGGTGATCCTTAGTAATGATAATTATGGTACTTATTTAGCACTTACTATGTGCCAAGCTTTGTTCTAAGCACTGGGGCAGATATAAGTTAATCAGGTTGGACACAGTACTTGTCCCACATAGGACTCATGTTCTTAGGAGGGAGTAGGATTTAATCCTCATTTTACAAATGAGGGAACTGGGGAATAGAGAAGATAAGTGACTTGCCCAAGATCACACAGCAGACATGTGGCAGACCCAAGATTAGAACCCATGCCTGCACTCTTTCCAGTAGACGATACTCCTTCTCCCTTCCCATTCCATGCATTGAACCAATGTTATATAGCATATGTAACCTGCATTGATAGTATTTCAGCATTACAAGGACCCTTTCTGCTTGAGCACCTGATTTTATGAAGTTAATTCTTTCCAGAGCTCCTGGAAGAAAATCATGACAGCCCCATTTCACAGAGGGAGAAACAAGACCAATATGTAAATATAGGATTCTCATGTAGTGCTCTGGGAAAATACTGAAATCTGACCTGGTTTTTAAAAATTTCAAGGAATAATATGTAGAAGACTGCTTTGGTCATACTCTATACCATCAATGGTATTAGAGAACTTCCTCTGTGTAGAGCACTGCACTAAGCACTTGGGAGAGTACAGTGCAACAGTTAGATGTGTTCCCTGACCATAGGCAAGAGTATAGCCTAGAGGATCTAGTGGAATGAACATAGGATTAGAAGTCAGGAGACCTAGGTTCTAATCCTGGATCTTCCACTTGCCTGCTGGGCCACCTTGGTGAAGTCACTTATATCTTCTATTCCTCATTTTCTTATCTGCAAATGATATTTAAAAGTCTTCTCCCTCCCCCTATAATTTGAACCCCTAAATTCTGAATCCCATGTGGACCAGGGACTGGGTATAATCTAATTGCAATGTATCTAACCCAGCACTTAGTAAATACTTAAATATCACAATGATGATTATTAGCCCAAGTGACAAGGAAACATCTCACCCCCTGAATTCTAAAGCTTTTTAGTTAAATCAAAGTCTTCAAGAATGTTTTCCAATTATTTCACTTATTTAAAATAAAAAAACCTTCCAAAAACCATTTTCCCAAAATACATTTCCAGATAGTCATTTGAAACAGACACCAAAAGAACACTCCAAAAAATCTTCTATAGCATTAACCTTCCAATACAGTGCACAAAGCCAGTGAAATTCAGCAAAAGTGTCTTCAATTCCACAAATCTCAGCAACCATGACAAATTTTAAAATAAAGACTCAATTCATCCCTACTGAGCTTGAAATAAATCTTTTTCCATATCCTAAAAGTAAACAATAAGTCCAACTAAAATGAGTTGTTTTCCATGCTTGAAGCAGAAAACAGAGCTTCTAAGGAAACTAAATAGCTACATTGGAGGTTTAGGCTAAGTTTTTTTTTTTTTTTAGCAGGGTGGAGCCTTGTGCATACATATCTTTCTCTTAAAGCCTTCTGAAAGTTTTCTGTGAAACCACTTTCCATGAAAAAGTGAATTCAGAGCCTTTTCAAAGAGCACAGTCTAAATACATCCCTGGCAATGGGTACGTTTCTGCACACACCCCAGAAGAAAGCAGGCAGGGAGAGCTGATGTGCAGGCTACATATGACAAGCATAAAATAGCATAGGCTCCACTGATTTGAAACTAAGACAAAGACATATGCTCTCATCTTCTCCTGGAAGCAGAATACCTCATTAAGGGCAGGGAAAGTTTCTTCTAATTCTGTTGTATTGTACTCGCCCTAGCACTTAAAAAGTGCTCTATACCTAGTAAGTACTCAATAAAAATACCACTGATTGATTGATTGAATCTACCTAATCTCACAAAGTGGTTTGGGAACAATAAATTATCTGCTACTTCAAATTCTTTAATTACTCACATATGATTGAAATGGCTCTCATGCTCCCCACTTGGTGATCTCCTGTGCAGGAGTTTCCAGATGAACATTTCCTCTCTCTAGTCTCCCACTCAATGCAGATGTTATCTTCCTAAAGTCCCTTGGACACTACTTCACTCTCTAGAGAAAATATGTATGACCATTCCAGAAAATGAATGTATTCAACTCAAGATTTTTAATCCCCATAAGCCACCATCCAACACTCCATGACATGTACCCAGTCAAGGGCATGCCCACCTAAAGAGTGACCAAGACCTCTGAGAACAATTTCCAATAGCATTTAACTTCCCTTGGCACTGTGCAAAACTGTAGAAAAAAGTGGACCGTGCATTAGGAGGTTATAAAGTAAGATGACAACTCTGGGCCAGATAAACATTTTAAAGCCCTACAAATTGTTGAATAAACACTGGACACAAAATCACAGAACAGGCAGAGTGTTTCCTCTGAGCATGATTCTCCTGCCCAAGATTCCCTAGGAAATGAGAGTGCACCTTCAGGAACAATAATTGCAGTAAGCTCACTGTTGGCATGGAACGTATCTACCACCTGTTTTATTGTACTCTCCCAAGCTCTTAGTACAATGCTCCATAAATATGATTGATTTGGTAGTTTTGTCTGTTTGTTTTTTATGGCATTTGTAAAGTGCTAACTCTGTGCCAAACACAGTCCCAAGCGCTGGGGTAGATACAAGTTAATTAGGTCAGATACAGTTCCTGGTCCACATGGGGCTCACAGCTTAATTAGGAGGGAGAACAGTCAACCCCATTTTACAGTTAAGAAAACTGAGGCACAGAAAAGTGAAGCAACTGTGCCAAGGTCACACAGCAAGCAATCAGCAGAGCTGGGATTAGAATCCAAGCACTTAAGCACTTACTAGGTGTCAAGCACTGTACTAAGCACTGGAGTAGATATAAAATAAATAATCAGGTTGACACAGTTCCCGTGCCACATGGATCTTTACTCACAGTAAGAGGGAGAACAAGTATTTAAGCCCTACTTTGCAGATGAGGAATTGAGGCAAAAAGAATTTGCCCAAGGTCACACAGCAGGCAAGTGATGGAGCAGGAATTAGAACTCAGATCTTCCAATTTTCAGACCCGTGTTCTTTCCACAACATCATGCTGCATTCAAGGAGAAGATTACTCTAACCTTTTCTGATTCTGCATTTGAAGCAGATATTGACCTATAAGGAATAGAGGGCACAGGGGAGCAGAATAACGGAGGCCACATTGGTAACCCTACTGAGAGCTCACCTCCTCCAGGAGGCCTTCCCAGACTGAATCCCCTTTTTCCTCTCCTCCTACCCATTCCCACCACCCTACCTCCTTCCCCTCCCCACAGCACGTTCATATAGTTATACAGATTTATTACTCTATTTTACTTGCACATATTTACTACTCTATTTTGTTAATAATGTGCATATAGCTATAATTCTATTTGTTCTGACGATTGACACCTGTCTGCATGTTTTGTTTTGTTGTCTGTCTCCCCCTTCTAGACTGTGAGCCCATTGTTGGGTAGGGACCATCTCTATATGTTGCCGACTTGTACTTCCCAAGCACTTAGTACAGTGCTCTGCACACAGTAAGCGCTCAATAAATGACTGAATGAATGAATGATAGCAGCATTCTCATTTTCATGCTTCAACCAGTCCAACCTCCTCTTATCAATGATAGTTATTGAGCACTTACTAATTTCAGAGCACTATACTAAGCGCTTGGGAGTGTACAACACAACAGAATTAGCAGACATATTCCCTGACCATAACTGAGCTTACATATGGGCTCATATGCAAAACACTTGTACTTTGTGTTGGTGAAGGGACACATTCCCTTCCCATGAAGATACACCAAGAAGCCTCAGCATGCTATTTCTACTCCAGTGATGAAAGATTTGAGCTCTGTTTGTGCAAGCAAAAGGTAGATTATTTAGTGAAGGGAGAGTGAAAAGAGTCATGACTGCATGTCCCTACATGCAGGCATAAGTTTTTGCTGCTGATCTTGTCATTTATTCACTTTTGTTGTGTAGAGCACTGAAGTCTGACTCACTGTTTAAGTAGGTGTACCAATGCATGACCCAGAAATATACTGCTCATAGTATTAGTAGTAATAGTATTTATTAAGAGTTTATAGTGTGCAAAGCACTGTACTAAGACCTGGGTAAGTCTGCACAGGTGGGAATTAGACATGGGCCCTGTCCCTCAAAGGTCTCACAAGCTCATGCTGCTTAAACATCTATGATCAGCTTAATTATTTGTTGCCAGTGTATTAGCTCATAAATTCAGCTCACATCCACAAATACTTGCACATAAACCAACTTCACTGAATGTGGAAAATGTATCTCAAAGCATTTTTGATAGCTGATGCTCCTGTGACACTCTCAGCTACCGATCCATTCTTTCATTTCATTCCCAGAGGTGCACTGAGAATTTTGTTCCCCCCCTCCAGTGTGCTTGCATCTCTTAAGCTCTCTTATAGCCTATTCACAAACTTACATGCCTGAAACCTATTCTGAGGGTCTGTTAAATCTGCTCTTTAAATATAACAAAACCTCAGAGAAAGCCAAAAGCAAAGAAGCATGTGGCCAGAGACTCAAAAGAAAAAAGTTTCAGTAAATAATTTTCCCCATGCAAGATTTATCCTGCAGCACAGTGCACCAATTAGACCAACACACATCACAAGTGTGAAATGAGAAATTTTGAAGGTCATTGAACACGTTTACATAGCCCAGGTGTTGCTGTAATTGTGACACTGTATATGGAGAAGAGTCTCATTGTGGACTGTGTAAATGTAGGAGGATGTAAACTGTTTTTATAATGCACGTAGTTATTCTGGCTTGAGACACAATACAAGATATTTGAGCACTGGACTGTAGTGAGGAGACAGTTCTACATTAACTTTTTTTTTGGCTTTATCTCGATTCTTTTCATGCTTCCTTGTGACAACTGGGCTCTCCCTTTCTGAAAGGTATTTGGGAGTTAATGGGGGAAATGCACACACAAAAGAATAAGACCAACTGCAACTGGGGCTTTTTCTGCTCAGAGTAAATACAGTTATAAAGCTTCTTTCTACTGTGTTCTATTGAGTTTGTAATTGAAAATGGTGAACAGTATGTACTATGACAAGAGACTGATAGAAGAAAGATGGGAAATGCCTACTGATTTTGATGGAATTAGAGTTGACTGGGTGTTCTTTCTCTAATTAAAATAAGGGTGAAGACTTAGTAAGTGCAACCTACAATGAGATAAAACAAAAACTCCAGCAAGTTGATGAGGGAAGAGTCATTGTAACAAAAGGTATAAAGTCTATACCTTGCTGTAATCAATGAGTGGTATTTACTGAGTGTTTACTGTGGGCAGAGGACTGTACTTGGGAAAGAACAATACAACAGTCATAGACATATACCCTGCAAAGAGCAAGCAACCAACTTTTAGGGGGAATCTTTTGAGGATTTTTCTGTTGACCCGTGCCTATTGGCTAAAAGCTTAAAAGTGAAATGACCCCGATAAGAGGGAAGATTAGAGAAGATTATTTGTCCCCAGTTAAAAAAGCAGTGTAGAAATACAGCAAGCATGGCTTTAAAGGTTACCCCCTGCTAGGACTGGCAGAAACATAGGACCATAGCAGGCCCTGCCACATCCCAAGTGAATTTGCCTGTGGGAAGTATTCTTCTAAAATGTATTTTTTACCTTTTAGGATCTCTATCTTTACTGAGGTTTCACCTATATTTCACTTTCTGACTTGTCAAGTCCAGAAGCAATTCTACCGACCAGGAAACCAGAGTCACTTGGCAGGCAGTTTTACAGATCATAATCCTTCAAATTATTCATGAGCTATGTAAGGGATTAATATTGAAAATAAGGAATGTCGGGACTGTTTAACCCAAAAAAGGATCTAGCATCACTGAGATCCACTGAGGATAAAGGGAGTGTCAATCCTTACACTAATACCACCATAGATCAATAGTGATCATAGTCAGTCAATCAATCATATTTATTGAGTGCTTACTGTGTGCAGAGCACTGTACTAAGCGCTTGGGAAGTACAAGTTGGCAACATATAGAGACAGTCCCTACCCAATATTTACTGAGTGTAGAGCACTGTACTAATATTTTTTTATGGTACTTGTTAAGCACTTACTATATGCCAGGCTCTGAGGCAGAAACAAGATAGGTTGGACACAGTTCGTGTCCCACAAAGGGCTCAGAGTCTTAATCCCCGTTTTAGAGATGAGGTAACTGAGGCAGAGAAGTGCAGTGACTTACCCAAGGTCACCCAGCAGACATGTGGTGGAGCTGGAATTAGAATTCAGGACCTTCTGTCTCTCAAGCCTGTGTTCTATCAAATAGGCCATGTTGCTACTCCATCTGTAAGGGTAGAATAAAGGTAGTTTGTAGGAATTTGCAGTCCAGTAGGGAGAAACAGAAATTAAATTAAAAATACAGGCAGGTGGAAAAATAGAGTATTGGAAATATGAACATAAATTCAAGGGAGAAGTGAATATCCAAGTGTTTAGATGATGCAGAAGTAATAACGTATGTGGGTTAGTGAAAAGAACAGGTTTGGGAGTCAGAGAATGTGGGTTCTAATCTCAGCTCTGCCACTAATCTGCGGGCAGACCTTGGGAAAGCCACTTAATTGTGTTCATTTCTCTGTGCTTCAGTTACCTCATCTGTAAAATACGAATTAATCCTCTGAGCCCCATGTGGGACAACCCAGTGCTTAGAACAGTGCTTGGCACATAGAAAGTGCTTAACAAATACCATAATTATTATTAGTATTATTACTATTATTTGGTGGGGGCAGGGTGGGCAGGGGGAGAAAGAAAGGTTAAACAGGAAGGTCTCCTGGAGGAGATGTGAGTTCAGAAGGGTCTTGATGATATGGAGATCAATCACTCGTCTGCCCAATACAAGAGGAAAAGGAATTCCAGGCAGAAAGGAAGGCGGGAGCAAGAAAGAGATAGAGTCAGGAATGGGGCACGGTAAGAAAGTTGAGAGGAACGATAAGTCTAAGCTGGGTTGTAGAGGGAGAGGAGTGAGGATGAGTAGCAGGGAAAGTGTTACTTGCACATGCAGAACTATTTCCCAGAAGAAAAATATAACTACAAAACTATCCAGAATCAGTCCAGTGGAGAATTGAATGATGTGCCAAATGAACCTAGAGAAGGAATTTAGGTGGGCGTGGAATAGGAAAGGACTGGCAGACAATTTAGAAAATTTTACAGCAGCTCTGATGTGCTCCACTAACTGCCACAGATGCAAATAAGTAAATTCATTCAATTGTATTTATTGAGTGCTTACTGTGTGCAGAGCACTGTACTAAGCACTTGGGAGAGTACAATATAACAATTAGCAGACACAGTCCCTGCCCACAATGAGTTTACAGTCCAGAGATAAGTTTACAGTGACAGTGCCAGACAGGTCTAACGACCTGGCAGCCCTGCTTTTAGGGGGCTCACTTTGTAAGACAGGTGCAATGTTGCAGTGGCCGTGGCCCTGTCCCCTGAGGGCTCACAGTGTCTCACAGGCACAACATTGTGGTGGCCCAGTAAATCCCACATGCCTTGGTCCTAACGAATCTCAATGGCTCTGGAACAACCTACCTGGTGATTGACAAATGTCTCTATAGGGGACACAACCACAGTTGCTCCACCACAGACGGTGGGGCATACTTAATCCCTTGGGAGACCAGAAGATAACCGGAAACCAGCAGACTTGAGGTTCAAGCCTCATTGGCAGCCTTGGACAGTCAAGAACATGTTTTATTTTTTTTCTCTCAAGTCATCAAATAGGGAAATCACCATCCAATCTTCAGCCTTTGCTGAACGTGTAGGCTGGTCAAGGAGTTAACTCAGTCTAGCTCAAAGGAAGCCATTTTCCCCTGCACCAGCACTATTGCCCTGGTTCTTACCTGGGATCTGGGGATATGGTAGATCATTCTCCCCACCTTCAAAGCCTTATTAAAATCACATCTCCTCCAAGAGACCTTCCCTAATTAAGCCCTCATTTCCCCTATTCCATCTCCCTTTCACATCACCTTTGCACTTGAATCTGTTCCCCTATAGCACTATTTACCCTATCCTCAGCCTTAAACCACACAGTCTATGGGTAAATGTATAATTTATTTTAATATCTGTCTCCCCCTTTAAACTATAAGCTCCTTGTTGGCAGGTAACATGTCTACCGACTATTGCATTTTACCCTAGTGCTTCATACAGTGCTCTTCACACAGTAAGCACTCAAATGATTGGTTTTACTATGCCATGTTATGCTCATTTCCACCTGCCATTAACTTTTCTTTTCAGATAGCTGCTTAAATTAATGTATTTGCACTTGTCCCATGCATTTGGCTCTTCAAGTTATGAGAAATTTCACATAACATCCACTTAGTCATAAATTATTTCCTAATTCTAATTGCATGTGGGCAGGGAGCTTGTTTTGTGCTTCTCCAAAGACTTAGAGCAGCTTACTGCACACAGGGACAGTCAATAAACATCAGTACTACTAATCTATTCATTCATCGTCAAGTCCCCCCTAGAAGACAGAGAGAGGCACCATCTCCCAAATAAAAGCCACTTTGAATACATACAAAAGCTTCCTGAAGAGCATTACTGGAATGAGTAGGTAAATTCTTCTCCTAAATGGACAGCTTTACACTCAGGCAGAAACTGAAATTCAAGTAGAATAATGACCATTGTGACAATATGACTAAACACTGATATCCTCAACATGGGTAATGCAAATCAGATAGTCAAGGAAAGTGACCTGTTATCACTGAAGAAATCACATAATTACAATACTGGGTACTGCATATTAAAAGCAGTTACGTATCTTTGGGGTGAAGATAAACTTCTTATAATCAGTGTTAAAAATGTTAGTTAATGCAAGGGAAGGAGAAGAGATTTAACATCCTCTCTTTAAAAAAAGGAGAAAATAGATCTGCACGTTACTTTAAATTAGGATTATTTTTAACTTCTTATTCCTCCTTTGTTTCTTGTTTCCTCCCTTTTCAGTACCACTTTGCCATAGCTTTGTAAACTAGTCAATTAAGGTGAAGGTTGGAATGTCCATTTCTAACAAGAAAAATAAACAATGTGGAGCAGTCTTTTTGGAAATTGTGTTGCTGATGCCTTTACTTAAAATATAAATTCTGCTAAACTCTTTTACTGCTTTCCTTGCTTCCTGGTTCATATCAGGCATACACCATATTGCCATTTTATGGTCCTTGGGTACCTTTGTCCATGGATCCACATTAAGGTGCTGCCTAGGAATTGATAATACCAGTTTAGGAAGTGGAAAAGGAAATAGCAAAGATTGCACCAAAAATAAGCATGCTCATTTCAGGTAAAGAGAGGCAGGTTTCTCCTTTGTCTTTGCTGCAGATCTGGAACAAACCTCACCCTTATTGTGACTGAGTATGTCTGTCAATATCCCTGTTGAGAATTTCTGCTCTATATACACACACATACATGCTCACTTTAAAAACTATTCCCAACCACCCTTATTCCAGTACTGATATTAAACATCCATTTATGCTTTTTATAGTAAGCTGAAAATTTTCGCTTCTACACTATCTCCCACCTCTTTTGAACTTTGATTGAGATCCTAACTGCATCCACCTTGATAGCACAAAGTTACTGTTTGGAGGTCTGGTATATTTTCCTATTGGCTGACCTTGCTTATTTCTTTAACTGTATACTAATATTTCCTTCTTCTTGGATACTCAAACGAGAATGACTGATGGATGTGCCTTTTATTACCCGCTGTCCGCCTTAATTTAAGAAACATGGTTCACCTAAACCTCCCAGAATTTGACTTGTTTGCTTTGACTCTACAGATAGCAAATTAAGAATCCAATTATTCAAATTGGTAGGAAAATAATAATTTATTCATTGTGTAAAATTAGACTCTCTGGTGCATTTTTCACTAGGAAAGTGTTAGCCTGAAAAATACTGGGATGATTTCTTAATTGCCTCTTTCATTCAAAATCCTGAAAGACCAGGCTGATGTAATGGTACAGCAAAAAGCACTTATCTAGTAACCTGAATCATTTATAAACAGATTTATTAATTGCTAAATTATTGACATTTTATTTTGTAAATAAAAATCATCGTCTCAGTACTTGGAGAAGCAGTTTCTTCAGGGTATCTGTTATGGATGCAAGAAAGAATGTATTTCAAGAATTCTGCTTTTGTGTTTCCAGCTGACTGGCATAGCTGGGTATTTCTCATCGTGATGTATAGACAATATGTAACTATAGCAACTGGTTTTGTAGGTAACTGCTCTTAAACATTGCCCAAGGTTTAAAAGTTCCTCAGACTTTGCCAAATGTTTGTTGAGGAACTAGTACATAACTGGCATAGCTTTTCTCCCTAAGGAACAATCAATGTTTTAGTATGTAAGTCCAACCTATATGTACCTTTGTTTAGAAATGCTATGTTTTTAAGTGCTTCCAGAAGATACAATTTCAAACAAGAACCTCCCTTCTTCTCCAGAAGCTATGAACAAGAAGAATCTTCTCCATATGATCAGAGCTACTCATCATCTAGCAGAACAAGAATTAAAACAGTTAAAGCCATAGGCCTTCTAGATTTTCCTCTGAATGACAACACATCCCAAGCTTGTACCTTTAGACTATAAGCTTGTTGTGGTCAGGGAATGTGATTAGCAACTCTGTTATGCCCTCTTCCAAGAGCTTAATACAATGCTCTGCACACAGCTGGCACTCAGTAAGTATAATTGATTGATTATCCATACAATCCATCCTTCCCCCTAGGGATTTAAACAACAGAGTAGGTGTCTCAGTGTTCAAAGACCCCAGGGGTTTCTAACTAGACCCATCCATTTTTATTCAATAACTTTGAGTTGGCCTAGGAAGCTCTTTACACTTTCTTAGTTTGATCTATTTGAAAAACTAGCTCACTCTGATGTTGGTATCATGCACATTAAATACTGTGTAGATGTTAGGAGTAACTCATGGTTTGGGGAACTTGTTGCCCAATTTTTTTGTACCCTCAAAGATATGTGTTTACTTTGCTTTTGGTTAAGTTTGTAATTTGTTTTGTTTTCACTTATTCTATTTGTTTCATTCCCATGGGACACAGTCACTGTTACTAACAAGATGTTAAATTGGTTTAAAACGATGCAAGTTTAAACCATGCTAAATAATTGCCCCTTTTATCCTCTCTTCCACTAATATGGGTTTATGTCATAAGACACTCAGACCTGGGCCTTTAGGCAGCTACCTATATAATATTTTAATAAAATATTGGGAATAAAAACCAAATGGTATAAAATGTCTTCATCTTAGAACATATATAACCCTGTAATAGACCTGCATACCCAAAAGTAAATGTTTTGGGAAAAGTTATGGTAGATTCCTCATTTTTAGAATAGTTCCAGGTATAGCTAGCTAGAATGATAGCTTGGGAAGACTAGGATATTTGAAATCTTCAAGCATAAAGTCATTTGTAATGTCATCACAGAATTCTTCCTTACATCAATAGGAATGACTCCCTATCTCCTCCCCGAGATCTACTTTGCACCATATACTATAGAAAGGCAATGTCCAGTAAACTGACAGCAGCATAACAATAATAGAGGCCTACAATTTCAGACTGACTACAAATATTCAGATATTCCCAATCAAAAAACCCTCTTCACCAGCATGTAAGATTTGAATGGAAGTACAGTAGGTCCAAATGACCAAATAATTTACTGCTCAGATCTACTTAGAGAAAATGTAAAAAATGGAAAATGGAAACACACCTAACTGTAAATTCCAAGGATTAAGAGAACAAATTCAATCCATCTCTAGATGAAACTATTTTCTCCTAATACAGAACACCATTTGCTATTCTAGCGTCAACCCGAACTTAACTTCTGTATTTGATTAAACTTTAGTTTCACTTTCCTGCTAATCAACTACAAGAGCTTTAGATACATTCCAAACCCAGAGAAATTATGACTCTTTAACTATTAAAACAATCCTCCAGGTAAATCCCTGCTTGATCTTAGAGGAGCATAAGCAACTATTAGGTTATTTATATTGATTTTGAAGTCAGCAACATGTAGAATGTGGATATCTTCTGACGTAAGAAAGAAGAGACTGGGGAAAAGAGTCAGATGGTTTGAGTGGGAGAAAAGGTTAACAGTTCTAACTTCAAGTATAATTATCATTATTACTATTATGGTATTTGTCAAGCACTGTTCTAAGCATTGGGTTGGATACAAGTTAGTAACTTTCTCAGCAGGCTCAGGCAAAATGATGAATATTTCACTCTCAGTTTCTCCATCTGTAAGATTAGGAGTATTCTCCCTCCCAGTGTTGAGGAGAGAAAAAAGACCTAGAGGCAGCAGCCTGGACCAGTTGGCCTCTGCAGATTCCTTACAGTTCAATGACTCCATGATTCATTCAATTCAAATTTACTGAAGGCCCCACAGGGTACTTTGAACTGTAACTTCTCTAGCAGGCTATTAATACTTTGGATTCACGTGGGCTTTCTTTGTAGGCAAAGCTCTTTAGAAGCATATCTATTCCCTTCTTTATGCTCACATCATGGAAATATAGGGAGAAGGAGGCACTAGTTTTATTTTACTGATGAGTGATAATGAATAAATGGCTTGCCCAAGATCATGGGGAATGCTGATGGCTGAACCAGGACTAGAATTCTACTCTCTTGATTCCCAAATCCTAAATGTCTTGTTCATGAGACAGAATGTAGCGAAGACATTGTTCCTGCTCTCATGAAGTTTACTGCATAGTCTTGAAAAAATTGATAAACTGCCTTGATAGCTGCATGACTAAACAAGATGTCCAAGATGTCCAAGTCACCTCTATACTTAAAAAGAAAAACCCACTCTAGGTCCCGCTGCATTTTCCAGTCATGATGGCATACTCCCATTTTTCTCCAAACTCCTCACATGGAGTTTGCTGTTTCTACTTCCAAGTCTTTTGCTAATGTACTGCAATTCAGTTTTCTTCCCCTCCCTCCACTGGTTTCCCTGGATGTCATGGACCATATCTACATCCCATCTGTGTATTCTCTCCCAACACTTAGTACAGTGCTCTTAATAATAATAATGGTATTTGTTAAGCACTTACTGTTCTCAGTACTGGGGTAGATACAAGGTAAGCAGGTTGTCCCACACAGGGCTCACAGTCTTAATCCCCATTTTACAGATGAGGTAACTGAGGTACAGAAAAGCTAAGTAACTTGTCCAAAGTCACACAGCTGACAAGTGGCAGAGCTGGGATTAGAACCCACAACCTCTGACTCCCAAGCCCATGCTCTTTCCACTAAGCCATGCTACTTCTCTTGCAGGTAGTAAGCACCTAATAACAATGTCTACTTATGTTTAAACAAGGTTTATTGTCAGAAACATCTTTTCTAAGTGAAATCTCTCAACTACAAGTTGGAACTATTTCCTCACCAACTCTTATAGGATAATAGTTGATCACCATTTTCCTGCTGCCATTACTCACCAGAAGTTGCCAATGGCTAACATACAAAATTATGCCAATATTGTTCTTCAGTATATAATTTCTTTTGAAAAAAAATTATGAGGATAATTTGATAAGACCTTCCAAATTTTAGGGGCTCAAAAACCCTAAGACAATTTGAATAGGTCTACCAAATCTCATTGTATTTGCTTTACAAAACCAGAATTGAAAATTAGCTCTCCCTAGAAGCTAACTCAACCTTGACCGCTTCCCTCTGAGATTGTCTTTCCCCTTCTGAGATGGAAAAATACTTTCTAATCCATTTGCTGAAAGATATTCCTGCAATCTTAATGGGACACATTTATGTGGAGAAACACACTAGAAAATGATGTTTCACACATGGAAGTTTTCCAAACAACTAGTAAAGCTTTATTTTAGAGCAGGCCTCTGCAGTGTAATATTGGTGTGTACCTCTCCATTTCCTTTCGTTCTTGGTGGGTGGTTTGTTTTATAACATTAAATGTTCTCAGGCAGGTGTTGGCTTGATGGGATAAAACTAATTAGTCTGATCTTGGTAAAACTGGGTCTGTAGTTCTGAAATTCAAACAGGATCTACATTTATTATTTTTGTGAATTATACAAGTGTTAAGACAAGGTGAAAATGAATTGCTTTTCCAGAACCATGCTATATTTTACAATGGAAAAACACAGTCATACTACCAAGTACAAGTATAAAGCTCTCTGTTAAACCAACACGATCGCAACTGCCAATTTATTGCTTAGCAAATGAATTTCTGTTGCATTAGATTACACATGACAATACTTATTCAGGTACAGCACAACATTGCCACCTTGTGTTAACAGAAAATAGTCTGATTTGGAAACAACACTGTTTTTGGCTTCTAATGACATCTTGATTTTAAAAAAAAAATCAAGTAGTTGAGATGATTCATTTCCCTCTTCACATCAAATGCTTTGAGTCAGAAGTCAGCAATCACCTGGTGAAGAGTGGTCAAATGTGGGTCCCAGATTACTGAATTGGTAATGTGACACTCACTAATCATTCTACCCCTCACTTTCTCCTATGAGTCAGTCAACTCATACCTTTTGGCTACAGATATTTTTGTCAGTTTCACCTCTAGACTGTAAACTATTTGTGGGTAGGAAAGCAGCATGGGTTAGTGAAAAGAGCATGGGCTTGGGAGTCAGGTCGTGGGTTCTAATACCACCTCCACCACTTGTCTGCTGCATGACCTAGGGCAAGTCACTTAACTTCTCAGAGCCTCAGTTACCTCATCTGTAAAATGGGGATTAAGACTGTGAGCCCCATGTGGAACAACCTGCTTACCGTGTATCTACCCCTGTGCTTAGCAAATACCATATTATTTGAATATACATATACCAGCTTAATTTTATATATGTATATATCCTCCCAAGTTCTTAGTATAGTGCTCAATATATAAGCACTATAAGCTTACATAGTAAGCACTCAAGTACCATTAACTGATTAGCAATGTGCTCATCTAGCTTAATGGGTTCCTTGAAGTCAACTAACTAGAAATCTTCTATATATGTTTAGTCATCCCAGATTATATGAACTCTGTTTTTTTAGCAGGGACTGGAGGAGGGTGTCTCCCTTTTCCATAAAGCACAATCATTTTAGTTAATAATTTCCATACTGAGAGAGAACTTCAGACATTAAATCTTATTCCAAACATTTTTTAAGAAAAACTTAGAAAAGTCTAGGCTTTTTCCCGCTGCTACAGCTATTCACTTTAGAATTCTATAGCTATTCTCTTTGGAATTCTCATATTTTCCTTCAGTTGAGCTATTAATTTGGAATGTGATCTCTGACCGGAATTGGACCCTCACAAATCAAGAAGAGATAACTCATGATAGCCAAAAGACATATGCCCTCATAACTGTATGGCTATCCATTTAAAAACATGGAAAAGTTCAGGATTTATTACAATTTTCTTTTTAAACGATGTCCTATATTATGAAACACTTTCCCTATGGAGACTATTCATGTCTGGGGGGGAAAAGGAAGTGGTTATTTTAGGAGGGGAATTCTCAGAGCAATATAGCATTTAGTTAAGTGTAACAGGCTTATATAATCCATTTTAGGGCACTAAATAATCTTTATCTTTGGCACTTCACAAAGACCAACGTCTTGCATTCTCAAACTTGAGTTCTATAACAGCAGAAGATTAATCTCTGATGAGGTTGTGTGACTAAAAAGGTTTATGTGAGATCCACAAACCTGATCACATTATGCCTACATAAAGATTGTCCTTTATAGAACTAATGTTTGTTGTTAACACTTTGCACTTGTGTGCTTTTACTCACGATCCTCTCAAAGCTTCTGCTCAAGAACCATCACTTTTTCCTCAATTGCACTAGAAAAGACATTGCACAAGATGATACTCTTATGAGCTGAAAAAGTTAATGGTTCCCCATTTGGAAGCAACATCCTACATTTTAACTGGCAACAAGCCCTCAGTACAATAATGCAACTAGAAATGGAAAACTTGGTGCCTTCTCCTCACTTGGAATAGTTTAAACAACTAGAAGACAGAAGAGGAAGGCTTCAGAAGGGTGAACTGCTTATCAGAGGCACACTTGGGTGGAGCATAGGTGCAGTACTTAAGTACCTCAAAAAAGTCTTTCTACCACCTTTGGAGACCAACACCAGTCAATCAACTCAGTGGCTGGCCACCGTGTTGAGCTAGCAACTAGATAACATAAAACATACCATCATTCAAGTATTACCATGCATGTACTGTTTACAGAACAGTGTACAAGGCTTATCAGAAAGTACTAGAAAAATACAAAGCACAATCCACATGCTGATTAAAAAATCCATCCAGTTGATAGCAAAGCCAAGCATAGAAGTAGTGTGGCCTAGTGGAGAGAGCACAAGCCTGGGAGTCATAAGGACCTGGGTTCTAATCCAGACTCTACATTTGTCTCCTGTGTGACCTTGGGCAATTCACTCCATTTCTCTGTGCCGCAGTTACCTCATCTGTAAAAATGGGAATGAAGACTGTGACCCCAATGTGGGAGAGGGACTGTGTCAAACCCAATTACCAGCATCTAACCCCAGTGCTTAGTACAGTGCCTGGCACATAGTAAGTGCTTAACAAATACCACAATTATTATTATTAACCCCAGCTCTGTCATTTGTCTACTGTGTGACCATGGGCAAGTTGTATGTGATTCAGTTACTTCATCCGTAAAATGGAGATTAATACTGTGAGCCCCATGTGAGGCCTGGATTGTGTCCAACTTGATTAGCGTTTATAATAATGGTACTTGTTAAGCACTCATTATGTGCCGGGCACTGAATACAGGGGGAAGGGGGGTAGGAAATACAAGCAAATTGAGTTGGACACAGTCCCTGTCCCATGTGGGGCTCACAGACTCAATCCCCATTTTACAGATGAGGTAACTGAGGCACAGATAAGTGAAATTATTGCCAAAGGTCACACAGCAGACAAGTGGCAGAGCCAAGATTAGATCCTATGATTTTCTTACTCCCAGGCTCGTTCTCTTTCCACTACACCATGCCATTGTATCTATCCCAAGAACTTAGTACCTGGCACATAGAAAGCACTTAAATAACATTTTTTAAAAAGCAAAGGCTAGAAACCAGGTCTAGGTTGTGTTGTTCTCACTGATGGGTTTTGTGGCCATGTACTTGGTAGCCAAGTAGCCCATACTGGTAAACTTTGAAACATATTCCAGAATAGATAGGATTGCTATGAGTGGGGCAACCTATTCTGCTATTGAGCAGCTAATAACCCATATATAAAAGCACCAGTAGAAAAATACCTGAGGAATTTCAGATGTTCAGAAAGAATTGGAGTGACTTACCCAGATGAGATCTGACTGGATGAGCTACTGGAAAAGATGAGTTTGAGTAGAATTTTAAAGGAAGAGGGTCACATGATATAGCAGAAAAATCAGTAAATAATATGCCAAGTGGAGGGAATGACATATATAAAGGGCTTGATTTTAATCTCCTCTAGATTAAACACCACATTAGGGATTGGGTATTCATTCAATCATATTTATTGAGCACTTACTGTGTGCAGAGTACTGTACTAAGCACTTGGGAAGTACAAGTAGGTAATATATAGAGACAGTCCCTACACATTGTACTCTCCCAAACCCCTGCTCTGTATACAGTGGATATTCCAATGCTATTAATCAAAAATAGGGTCAACACTAGAAGACAGAGACAAGAAGTTTGATGACCTTCTCCCCCAGTTCACCCATACACCATAGCAGCTGTGATATTTCTAGGTGGTTGTTGTTATGTACTGCCTCAGGAGAGGTCAACTAACCAAGGTATCAGTGCATTCAAAACCACAACAGTCATCAAGTGTAGATAAGTTAGGACATTGATAACCATCATTAGGAGTTTTGGTGTAATTCATCACAAGATCACTGGGTAAACTCAGTCAAATAGAGCGGAAATCCTACTTTAAAAGTTACACCTCTGACTCACATTTCCAGGCTCTTCATCCGCATAAGACAGAAAAACAGTTGTAGAATTCCTTCCATTCCAAGAGGACTCCCTAAATCACAAAACACTTGCCTCAGGATCACATCCCCTGTCCATCAAGAGGGATGTCTAAAAATAGGGCAAGCTTTGACCTCAAGGGGCCCATAGGTTCCATGAATCTAGAGCAAAGAATCCTTCAACACTAAGCACTCCTGGATAAGAAGAAACAGAAAATCTCTCTTTCTCTCTAACACTCTTTTGAAATGCCCTGCAGCACTCCTAACTATTCAACCTATCAGCAAGTATGCCTGCTTGCCCTCAACTGTCCTCATTTATCATAGAGTTCCCTGCCCTAAGTAGGGACAGGTGGATACTTAATCATCCTGTCTTCTTCTTAAAGGGGCATTGAGACTTCACCATGCAGCAATTTTAGGCAATTTGAAGTTTTTCATATACTCTAGATTATTTCCTGTTGAGCTCAGTGGTCACTCAATTAGTAGAATTAGGGGTAAATTTTTGTCCCCTGTTCATGTTTTAAATATATCATGACTGTTAAAATCTGTTTCATTTCTCCAAAGTGACTGGATAAATGGCTTTGTAAATTTTGAATGCCAGTGTAAGAGAAACACTTACATTGGCCATACAAAGTAAGCACTTATCAATGGAAGTAATAATTTCATTTTTTTCAAATACAGCTGTTCACCCTATTCAGTCTATGTGATTGTCTCACTCTGGTTTTCCAAAGCATTAAATTTTTACAGGATCAATATTCTGGCAATGAATAGGATTTGAGAACCACTCAAAAACTCTACAGCTAATATGTCCTAGGAAACATTGCTTCATTCCAACACCTTTGCCAGTAAGATTGGGATTCTAACACATTGCAGAAGTGTTGGTAAAGTAATGTTCTCATTTTTTAAAATGATGAATATGACACACAAGATCAAAAAAGTAATCCTGACCCTTCACATTTTACCCAGCATTAGCTAAATCTTCATTAAGCATTGTGCTGTTTGGTTCCATAATTTCAAGGAGAAGAGGAAAAATTAGAGGGAGAGGAGAAAGAAATAAACAGAAAACAGAGTCAAAATAAAATGGACCTTAACGAACAGGATTGGTTAACTGAAAAACATTAGGCTATGGTTGAGATAATAACTGTCTTCAAATGTACAATGGGTTAGTCCCAGGATTCATTCCCTAGATGATCTTCATCTCTTCAGAGGACAGAGCAAGAGAAAAGGAGCTTAAATTACAGCAGGAAAGGCTAGTTTAAGGTGGCTAAAGCTAAAAATGTTCTGCCAAGGGAGGTGTAGAATCACCATTCCTAGAGCTGTTTAAAAATAGGCAGGCACCCATCTATCTAGTTGAACTTCAGGGTTAACTTGCTTGGCAGCAGGTTGGATCAGGTCACCTCTTAAGAGCCCCTCTGGTATTGTGTTTCCAAATACAGGCTGAGAAATATAGAGTTTATATCATCTGTATGGTAAACTTGTTAAAGCAGAGCATAAGCTGCAAGCAATCACTGCAAACTTATGATTACCAGCATTACAGTTATTATTAACTGACAAATCCCTGTGGGATAAACACCATGGATTAGAGGACACCTATTAGCCCTCCATTTCTGCAAGTTCAATTTGTGCTCATAATTATTTTGATCATTTCATGGATCACAGAAAGTTTTACAAAGCAAAAGTCCTCTAATTAAAATATTAAGCAAAATCTGCTGTTGTTCTGCATCCTTCTACACAAAAAAGGATTTCTCCCCACAAAAAAACCCTTTCCTATGCTTTAGTACAGTGTTCTGCATCTAGCAAGTGCTCAATAAATATGACTGATTATACTTTGACTTCAGTAACCCCATAGCAGGGCAGTAAAGGTGCATCAAAGAAAACTCATCCGAACATCAACTTTCTAGCAGCCCGAAAAGACCCAGTAGGAAGTCAAAGCAGAGAGAAAGGAGAAGATAATTCTAAACTTTAGATTACCTTAGATCCATTAGGCTGAAAGCTCGTTGTGGGCAGGGAATGTGTCTACCAATTCGATTATATTATACTCCCCCAAGTGCTTAGTACAGTGCTCTACACACAGTAAGCGTTCGACAAAATATGATTGATTAGTTATTCTAATAATCTGTGCTACTATCTATCCACCTGTTCAAATGGTATAGGGCAGAGATGTAGTTAATAATAATAATTATGGCACTTGTTAAGTGCTTACTATGTGCAAAGCACTGTTCTAAGCACAGGGGGGATACAAGGTGATCAGGTTGTCCCACGTGGGGCTCACAGTCTTAATCCCCATTTTACAGATGAGGTAACTGAGGCCCAGAGAAGTTAAGTGACTTACCTAAAGTCACAAAGCTGACAATTGGCGGTGCCGGGATTTTAACCCATGACCTCTGACTCCCAAGCCCGTGTTCTTTCCACTGAGCCACGCTGCTTCTCTAACACTAATAATGATGGTATTTGTTAAGCGCTTACTATGTGCAAAGGACACTAATACTAATACTAATACTAACACCATCTTTTCTCCAGATAAAGTTTGATAAGTCACATTGCCCAAACATTTAGAAATCTTTTTAGCATTATTTGAAATCAAGGTACAAATCACTTGATGATTTTACATTTTCTCCTATTTAAAAGAATCCTAGTGTTATAAATAATCACTTCAAAACAAATGTAACAATGCTAAAAAATGTTCTGTCCTTATTTGCATATCATCAAAGGATCTCTGAGCTCTTATAAGTATAATATACTGCACAAGAAAAACCTGTGAGCATATAATAATGCCATAGCTTTCCTGCAAATTCAATTGAACCAGTTCAACTTCAGTCCCAGATTTAACTCAAATCATCAAAGAAGCCTTGTTTACTCCATCTAAGAAAGAAGAACCAGAGATTTTTTAATCAAATCAAAAGAAAGAAAACCGGTAGAACAGGGGATGGAAACCTATGCTTTTCCAGACAGATGTGGCTCATTACGGTCCCAATGTGGCTCCCAAGCCCAGGCTCCCAATCCGTGGTAATGGCATCACATCATGAAGGCAGTGCCATTGCATTCTTCCTCTCAGCTTTCTAGTGGGAGGTAGCTTGTTCACCCCACTCCTTTGAACCAGAAAGAGAATGATGGGGAGCCAAGATGGCAACTGCGCTCCTTGGCCTCTGCCAATAGAGTGACAATCCCAGCCTGGGTAATGGAGACATCCCCACTCTCCTTACCAGATGACAGACAGGCTAGAGGTGCTCTTCCACTTCCCTCCCAACCCCTTCCCCTGGCACCCACAACACAACCCAGCACACTCGCTTCGTTCTTCCAATGCCAACCTGCTCACTGTACCCTGATCTTGCCTATCTCACTTCCAAGCCCCCTCCCATCTCACCCATACCTCTGAACTGGAGCTCCCACACCCTCCATATCTGCTTCCCACCTTCAAAACCTTAATAAAATCACATCTCCTCTAAGACACCATCCCTGACTTAAACTTTCCTATTCCGTCTCCCTCCGCATCACCCTTCCCCTGGGATTTGTTTCTTTTGAGAAGCAGCATGGTGTAGTGGATACAGCATGGTCTGGGAGTCAGAAGGTCATGTGTTCAAATTCTGACTCCACCACTTGTCTGCTGTGTGGCCTTGGGAAAGTCACTTAACTTCTCTGTGCCTCAGTTACCTCATCTAGAAAATGGGGATTTAGACTATGATTCCCATGCAGGACAGGGACTGTGTCAAACCTAATTTGGTTGTATCCACCCCAGTGCTTAGTACAGTGCCTGTCACATAGTAAGCACTTAACAAATGCCACAGTTACTATTAATTATTATTATTATTTATTCACCCTACCCTCAGAACCATAGTACTTATATGTGTATCCATAATTTATTTTAATGTCTCTCTCCCACTCTAGGTTGAGAGCTCTTTGTGGGCAGGAAACATAACATCTCAACCAACTCTGTTATATTGTTCTCTTACAGGTACTTACTATAGTACTCTGAAAACAGTAAGCGGTCTTAGACTCTGAGCCCCATGTGGGACCTGATTATCTATCCCAGTGCTTTGTCCAGTGGTTGGAACACAGTAAGGGCTGAAAGAATACCACAATTATTATTATCTTATTATTGTTATTATTATTGATTGATTGGAACAGAGCAAAGCAGCAGCATGGCCTAGAGGAAAGAGCATGTGCCCGGGCTCCAAGGACCTGAATTCTAATACCAACTTTGTCACTTGCCTACTGTGTGACCTTAGATATGACCCTTAACTTCTCTGTGCTTAAGTTTCCTACTCTCTCTTACTTAGATTGTGAGCTCCACAGGGGACAGAAGGTGCGTCATACCTGTTTATCTTGTTTCTACTCCAATGCTTTGTACAATGCTTGGCATGCAGTAAGCACTTAACAAATATATAAAACATGTGTTTTCCACTCCCCCAATGAACAAGAAATAAGCTTCTTCTCTCTTTCTTCTACCTTTTTTCCCTCTCTTTCTCTCACTTCCATACTCCTCTTTGTTTCCTCCCCTTTTCTCTTCTTAACCTGTGTGATTGTCTCTTTGCATATCAATTGCTCCAAGATTTCTTTCTATTGGCTCTTCAATACAACAAGGTTGCACATCCGGTGTTAAAATAGTATTCATTTCTACAGAGGCTTACTAGTTTGGGCCCCGTTTATCTTGCATGGAACAAATCAGCACACCTACAGCATGGATCAAGTTAATTAAAAGGCTTTCTTTTCCATCCGAGGTATAATCAAGGCAATTTACTAACAAACATAATAAAAAAAATCATGTAAAGGCAGATGAACCATATGAAGGACTTTTTCATGTGTGAAGTTATTTTTTTTTTTATCAATTTTTGTACATTCTAAATGAGGATTCGGATTCTGACAGAGTGTTCTAAAGAATTCACGGCTACGTTGAGTTCTCTGCAGCCTGAAACTAGACCACCCGCTCTCCACAAAATGGGATGCCGAGGCCTCGGGGAATCCCCAGGCGAGTAACCCAGTGTAAGTTGTGGGAAATGTACTGTGAGCCAGCAATCAGCTTAGCTCTTTTTTCCTGAATGCGTCAACCAATTTCTTTCCAAATAGCGATAATGGTGATGGACGGAAGAGCACTGGTTCTTTGTTTCACAAGCACAACAAGGCCAGGCGGGAACAAGGTTATTAGCATTTCTTGGAGCAGAGAGCAAAGTGAGGGGAATGCTGCCATTTAAGGAACAAAATTAGCTAGAAGCTGATGGTTAGATGCAGTTTTGGAAAGAGTAGTGTTGCCACCTACTGGGAGGGACCACCAAAGAGGTGAAAAAACTCAATGCAGAGCTCTGCCAAGCTCAGGATGTCCAAAGGTCTGGAAAAGAAGCAAGCAGTCCCGATCTCAGTTGGACCTGCTACAGTGACACACCGGCTTAGAATTGGGAAATGTAAATTTTCTGCTAGGTCTTAAGTGAATATAAATATAATCATTATCAATGGAAGAACATAACTGTCAGTAGCACTAAAATTTATTGCTCCTGTAAGTTTTTGGTGTGGGTGTTGAACACTCATTAAGCCTTTCAAGCTTCCTTGTATTTCCACATAGCAAATGCAAAAAAACTATCTCATGGAATGATGAGGCAAAGAACCCTAGTGGAATCAGAACATTAGCAATACTTCTACCCCAAATACTTTAAAATGCTGAAACAATGCTGCTTCCCTGTATTTCCACATAGCAAATGCAAAAAAAAACTTATCTCATGGAATGATGAAGCAAAGAACCCTGGTGGAATCAGAACATTAGCAATACTTCTACCCCAAGTACTTTAAAATGCAGAAACAATGTTGAAAGAAGCACTTAGTACAGTGCTCTGCACACAGTAAGTGCTCAATGAATATGATTGAATGAATGAATACCTCTACTCCAAATATTTAAAAATGTTGAAACAATGCAATTAAAAGTGCTATAGGACAAGACAAGATTGCATGCTCCCCATTTTCATCATCAGTGGGCTCCTTCAGGAAAGCCAGCTAGATGATTTCACAAAAATATCTCTGTAAAAGGCCAGAAGCATAAGTGGGTCACAATATAGAGAACCTAACAATTAATTATTTTGTGTCTACCACACTAGATTTTTATCCTCTTTGATAGCCAAGATTGCTCCTTCTCACTCTGTTGCACTCTCCTAAGAGCTCAGTGCATTGCTCTGATCATAGTAGATGCTCAAAAAATACCACTGGTTTAATTGAATTAATTCCTCCAGCAAAAGAAAACAATACTGTAGCAGTATTTATTTAATACCTATGCTGAGAACAAATTGTTGAAGGGAATTTTAAAAAAGAAAGGTCTTGCTCTTGAGACACTTGCAATATCCTTGTCTTCCCTCCCAAACCTTGTCCTCTCCCTGACTTTCCCATCTCTGTTGACGGCACTACCATCCTTCCCGTCTCACAAGCCCGCAACCTTGGTGTCATCCTCGACTCCGCTCTCTCATTCACCCCTCACATCCAAGCCGTCACCAAAACCTGCCGGTCTCAGCTCCGCAACATTGCCAAGATCCGCCCTTTCCTCTCCATCCAAACCGCTACCCTGCTAATTCAAGCTCTCATCCTATCCCGTCTGGACTACTGCACTAGCCTTCTCTCTGATCTCCCATCCTCGTGTCTCTCTCCACTTCAATCCATACTTCATGCTGCTGCCCGGATTATCTTTGTCCAGAAACGCTCTGGACATATCACTCCCCTCCTCAAAAACCTCCAATGGCTACCGATCAATCTGCGCATCAGGCAGAAACTCCTCACCCTGGGCTTCAAGGCTCTCCATCACCTCGCCCCCTCCTACCTCACCTCCCTTCTCTCCTTCTACTGCCCAGCCCGCACCCTCCGCTCCTCCACCACTAATCTCCTCACCGTACCTCGCTCTCGCCTGTCCCGCCATCGACCCCCGGCCCACGTCATCCCCCGGGCCTGGAATGCCCTCCCTCTGCCCATCCGCCAAGCTAGCTCTCTTCCTCCCTTCAAGGCCCTGCTGAGAGCTCACCTCCTCCAGGAGGCCTTCCCAGATTGAGCCCCTTCTTTCCTCTCCCCCTCGTCCCCCTCTCCATCCCCCCGCCTTACCGCCTTCCCCTCCCCACAGCACCTGTATATATGTATATATGGTTGTACATATTTATTACTCTGTTTATTTATTCATTTATTTATTTTACTTGTACATTTCTATCCTACTTATTTTATTTTGTTGGTATGTTTGGTTCTGTTCTCTGTCTCCCCCTTTTAGACTGTGAGCCCACTATCGGGTAGGGACTGTCTCTATGTGATGCCAATTTGTACTTCCCAAGCGCTTAGTACAGTGCTCTGCACATAGTAAGCGCTCAATAAATACGATTGATTGATTGATTGATTGATATAGAAAAATAAAAATGCAAGGTAAAGTACTGTAACTCCTCCACTAAGCTGTAAGCTCCTGGAGGACAGGAATTGTATCCGCCAAATCTACTGTATTGTATTTGCCCAAGTGCTTAGAAGAGTGTTCGGCACATAGTAAGCACTTAATACCATGGATTAATTGAATACATAATTCCATAGGTATGTTCATAAGGCTAGGCAGGGCAACTTTGCAAAATGGAAAATTAAAGCAATGAAGATAAAGATTTATCATGTATTCTCCAAGTGATTTTTTTCATAAACATGCTTCATTTCTTTGATGAATTAGAGAAGCATTAATAAATGGATTGCATGGTATAGGTTTCAATCCACTAGGAAATTGTTCCATCTCAGTGGATTTCCAAAACAATCAAAAGCCTTTGGGGCAGGCATCCAGCAGCTGCTTAATGCTAATATCTGGCATGGGAAGCATTGATATAAGACATGCAGATCATTTTGAACTGCATGTTCAAAGGGCCCAGGATAATTGACTTTAATATATGAAAGGGGGAATCTGCAGATAGCACCCTATCCAGTAATGCAGCACCCTATCCAATCATCCAGCTTCATACCAAATTGAAAGAGTCTAAGTCTGTGGTAATGTCCAATCTTCTAAATGGCTGGGATACCGTGGAAAGTGCATCCAACTTCTTGAGCAATTTCATTAGCATCACTCATGAGTAGTGAGTCACACTAAACATCAAATAGTAAGATAGATCAACAACAATGCTATCCTGCCTACCCATGTTCCTACTGAACAGTGAAATCAATGGGGTACATTCAAGCACAAAGGGCAAAACAAATGCTTTAAAGGTATTACAAAGCTCAGCCTCAAGGAATGTGCAATCAGAGTTGCCCATTTTTCATTTTCATGGCTGAGGCTAATTGAGGTAGAGCATTGAGGAGGCAGAGCACTGAAAAGGCAAGGCTTAAGGAGGCAGGGTTTGATGAAGGGAAATAGAAATCAATCAACTGTATTTATTGAGCCCTTACCGTGTGCAGAGCACTGTACTAAGTGCTTGGGAAGTACGATAAAACAATACAACAGACACATTCCCTGCCCACAATGAGCTTGCAGTCTAGAAAAGCAGATTGGCTTAGTGTAAAGAGCACAGGCTTTGTAGTCAGAGGTCATGGGTTCAAATTCCGGCTCTGCCAATTGTCAGCTGTGTGACTTTGGACAAGTCACTTAACTTCTCTGTGCCTCAGTTACCTCATCTGTAAAATGGGGATTAAGACTGTGAGCCCCCCGTGGGACAACCTGACCATCTTGTAACCTCCCCAGTGTTAGAACGGTGCTTTGCACATAGTTTAGGCTTAATAAATGCCATCATTATTATCATCATGATCATTCTGTTAAGTGTCTTCCTAGTTCAGTGCTCTTCTCTGTACACAGTAAGCATAGCCACAGAGGAAGTTAAGATTTACCTAGACTGCAACATTGTTGCTGCTTGCTGTTACCTTCACCCTCACCTCTACCTTCACTTCCACAACTGCTTCTGCTTAGGGCTGAGAAGTAGCATATCCTAGTGGAAAGAGCAAGTGCTTGGGAGTCAGAGGACCTGGATTCTAATGCTGGTTCTTCCATGTGTCTGCTGTGTGACCTTGGGCAATTTACTTAACTTCTCTGTGCCTCAGTTACCTCATTTGTAAAATGGGGATTAAGACTGTTAGCCCCATTTGGGACATGAACTGTGTGCAACCTGATTAGCTTGTATCTACCCCAGTGCTTAGTACAATGCCTGGCACATGGAAAGCGCTTAACAAATACCACTATTATTGTATTATTGTTTATTCCTGAGCTGCAGGGCCAGGGAGTGGAGACTGCTCAGAATCCAGGACATAGGGTGCACAGGGCTAGCTAGCCACTTCATTGACACCCACTGGTGCTGTAGTGAGCGAGTATACTGCCAAGCATAGGGACCGCCATTACTCCCTGTCCTAGCAATTCCTTACTGGGTGCTCATGCATGTATGATTGATTGACCTCATGTCCGGCATGGGGCTACCACTGCTCCCCACTCAGTGCCTATAGTAACAGTCTGACCCTTCCAGTTGTGGCCAACTGTCCCAGAGCATCATCCACCTGAAGGCAACAGTCAGTGTGTGGAGCATGGGAAGGGTGGACTATACTAGATGTGTACTGAAGGGGAGGCCATGGATGCATTTTGCTCCCTATGAAGCTGTCAGTTGTCCCTCCAGGTTCTTGGGTAGAGAGCCAAAGCTCTTCTAGACTGTATGATCATTGTGGGGAGGAAATGTGTCTACCAACTCTATTGTATTCTGCTCTCTCAACTGCTTAGTTCAGTTCTCTGCATACCGTAAGAATAGCACTGATTGAAGGATTGAACTAAAGATACCATTTTGATACCATTTGGAAATCTAGTCCTGGAAAGTGTTAAATTAAACATATAGAGGAAGGATATTTTTGTCATGATTCATCTTCATAGTACTAATAGTAGTAGTAATCGTACTTATTAAATGCTTACTCTGTGCGGAACACTGTACCAAGTGTTGGGAAAGAATACTAGGGTGAAATCTGGTACAGTTCTTGCCCTCAGTAATTCACAATCTAAGAATATAGGCAGAGAGAGAGAACTGGTGACAGATATATAAGGAATAATGAAATAATGAAATACTAAAAGAACATAAAGGACAAATGACTGTGCCAGATTGGTGGATGCTGTCCAGGAATGGTAGAAGCTCCAGTTCCTGTCCTTAACTCTGCATCAGCCTGCAAGGACTCCCCCTGCTTCACTCCCACCCACCAGCTGGCAGCATTCTGGATAGTGAGAACTGTTGAACTGAAAAGCTCAAAATGCTCCCTTCCAGTCATGTGAACACGCTGATGTCCCAGTTACCACCAGAGTCATAGAAGCACAGCTGATGCTACCGGCCTCAATAATATTTGTTTGGTCTCTGTGGCTCTGGAACTGTTTGGTTTCCAGTTTATCCAGTTTAATTAATGATGGTATTTGTTAAGTGCTTACTATGTGCAAAGCACTGTTCTAAGTGCTGGGGGATGCAAGGTGATCAGGTTGTCCTATGTGGGGCTCACAGTCTTAATCCCCATTTTACAGATGAGGTAACTGAGGCACAGAGAATTTAAGTGATTTACCCAAAGTCACACAGCTGACAAGTGGTGGAGCTGGGATTAGAACCCACGACCTCTGACTCCCAAGCCAGGGCTCTTTCCACTGAGCCATGCTGCTTCTCAGTTTAGAGAAGGGACAGAAAGAAATTTCCCAAGCATGTGCGTAACTCACATACTTTTGACTTCTGAGTATATGTCACGTGTATGTCATATACACCTTCTAGATGGTCACCTTCTAGACTGTAAACCGGGTGTGGGCAGGGATTTTCTCTCTTTATTACTGAATTGTACTTTCCAAGCACTTTGTATAGTGCTCTGCACACAGTAAGCCCTCAATAAATATGATTGAATGAATCTCTCCACTTCTATTATCTGTACAGTAGGGATAGTGATTCTTCTCACAGATGTACTTCCACTACTATGATACTGTCAAGAGGAATGAGTTGAATGTTCTTAAGTGAAGGGTGTTAATAATAATAGTAATTGTGGTATTTGTATAGCATTTACTCTTTTCAAGGCACTGTACTAAGCACTGGGGTAGTTACAAGATAATTGGGTTGGACACAGTCCCTGTCCCAAATAGGGCTCGCAGTTAGGGCTCACAGTCTTAATCCCCATTTCACAGATGAGGAACCTGAGGCATATAGAAGTTAAATGACACAGCCAACAAGGGACAGAGCGTACACTGGAACACAAGTCCTCTGACTCCTAGGCCTGTGCTCTTTCCAATAGGCCATACTGCTCCTTGGTTGGGACATTATAGGATTGATCAGTCAGGCAATCAATCAACAGTATTTATTGAATGCCTACTCCATGAAAATCTCTGGACTGAATTCTTGGGAGAGTACAAAAGAGGGAAAAGACAAGGTGCCTGCCTTCAAGGGGCTCACAATCATGATTGATCCACAGAGTAACTGTGCTGTAAAATCTGGGTCCAGCAGGAAGGAGGAAGTTCATTTACTGTTGAATCCAAGTCATTAATAAAGAAAATAACACCATGGAATATCACTCTGGTTTTCTCAAAGTGCCAGAAAATGACTGCCATTCCAAATTCATTCAATTTTATTTGTTGTGTGCTTAATATGTGCAAAACACTGTACTGAGCACTTCCAAATCAATTAATCAAAACCCCAAATTAGCTTGTGCTATTTTTCTTACCTTTACTGTTTCCTTTGAGATTTTCTGAGAAACCCAGATTATGTAATGTGTAATACCAACTTCTTTCTAGGAGTTGTGCACATTAGTTATTCAAGGGTTTGAAAAATAATACAGAAATTGTGTTCAAAAATACTAAATCAAAACCGAAGCAGGAATCAGAGGATTTATGTGCTGTCTAGCTTAGGATATATTTACATGTAGAACTTTGATGAAAAGAAAAGAAAAAAAAACAAATAGTATATTACAGTCCAGCCTCCTGGGAGATTTCATTGTTTACCATTGTTTTCTTCCTGAGGTTTTATTAATGAGCCACCCATCTTGTGTGTCATAATCTATTACAATGGCCTCCTTTCAGTTGCAGTTCAAAATAAAATAGATCAGAGCAATTTAAAATAAATGATGTTTGCTTTGGAGATGGAAATATCACTTAACATTGGCTTTTTCCTTGGGAAACTTCGGTAGCAACTAAACAGAGTCAGAGTGTGTAAACAGAGTGGGTCTCCTTCCTGAACCACCTGCAGATTGAGACAAACAGGGTACTTGAGGTAGGGGGCCTGCAGGGGTGCTTGAAAATCAAAGGCCAAAGGTGTTCTCTTAAAACAGTCACACTGCATCAGGTGAACCTGAGGCACCATGCAGGCAACGATTGGAAGGTTTTGACGGCAACACTTGATTTTTGAAAAAGACAGACCTTGGCCCCGCAGTTGGCGTTTCAAAGCCTATTGGCTGAAAAATCTCACCAATCCCTGAAAGGTGGTATTCCCCTTCAACACCCTCTTCAAAACCTGGGCAGCACCTTCCACCCACCTGTGTCAACTGTCAGTTTCCCACAAGAAAGACAGCAGCAATGGGAATGCCCTGATTATCATGGGAGTGCATCTCTGTGGTCCAGTTAACTGATCTGGTGTGGTTGAAGGGGCCTGCTGCCAAGTGTTTCCTCAACTCTGATGTCAAACCTGGATCACCATGAGCCCAAACCTGTGCTACCACAAGGCGAATTTGAACCGCCAGTGGGACAGCATCTGACAGAGGCAAACCAGGTCTGCTTAAGACTGCTGACTTATTTGTTTCCTGCCAGCAAGCAGGTGGCTGTCCACATGATTTTAGCTCTTAAATATATTACAACAATCCAAGATTATAGCAAGGCTTCTAGAAAACTGGAAGAAAAAAATCCTCCTCTATTTTTCCTTTTCAAAAGCAAAAATGGCCTTACTATGGGCTTGGGACCTGTATCCTTCACTGTATTCTGCTCATCTCACCTACCTCCACTCCCTTGCTTGCAGTTCACCCTCAACCCAGTATTCTCTTTCCCCACCAAGTCATCCAGGCACCAGCCCTTCCCATCTTCAAAGCCCTATAAAGGCCCACCTCTTCCAACCAGCCTTACCTGAATCATATCAACCCAACAGAAGCCTCTAGAACTTGAATATGTTTTATGCACATTCTCAGCATGTGTGTGTATATGTACATGCATGCAGATACATATCTGGAAGAGTATTCTATGCTGATTGCAGTATTTGTAAATAATTTTATGTCTCTCTATCCCATTAGATTGCAAGTTCCTTGTGGACCAGTAACATGCCTATTTAATTGTACTTTTCCCAAGTACTTAGTATGGTGCATTGCATCTAGTGAGTGTTCAGTAAATACCATTACTACTACCACCTTAGAGTGTGAATTAATAAATGTCTTTCTCATTGGTTAATTATGTGTAACCTTGAGTTCTTCTGCCTGTAATACACTTTTCCTTCTTCTCCAAACTCATTAAACACCCACCTCCTCCATATAGCCCAATCCAGTTCCAAACACCCAATGTCATCAGTAGCCCTTTAGCATTTACTTGTCTAATTTATCATTGTTTCTTGTATATTCTTTGCATCTTGTGTGGTTTGTAGTTTTTGAAAGGTACTTGTAAACCTCCAGTCTTTTTTTATGCGCTGACTGTGCGCCAGGCACTGTTCTAAGTGCTGAGGTAGATACAAGTTAATCAGGTTGATGGTCCCACATGGAGCTCACAATTTTACTACCCTTTTACAGATGGGGTAACTGAGGCACAGAGAAGTTAAGTGACTTGCCCAAGGTCACGCAGCAGACAAGTGACAGAGCCAGGACTAGAACCTAGGTCCTTAGACTCTCAGGTCCATACTCTATCCATTAGGCCCTGCTGCTTCTCGTTCTCCTATAATGCAGAGAGTGAATCCTAGTAAAATTCCACGTTGAGAAAACCTCATGTTTTAGTAATAATAATAATAATACTGATGATGATATTTGTTAAGTGCTTAGTATGTGCCGAGCACTGTTCTAAGCACTGGGGAAGATACAAGGTGATCAGGTTGTCCCACGTGGAGATCACAGTCTTAATCCCCATTTTCCAGATGAGGTAACTGAGGCACAGAGAAGTCAAGTGACTTGTCCAAAGTCACACAGCTGATCAGTGGTAGAGCCGGGATTAGAACCCATGACCTCTGACTCCCAAGCCCAGGCTCTTTCCACTGTGCCACACTGCTTCTATTAGTACACATGCTTTATTCATTCATTCAATCGTATTTATTGAGCACTTACTGTGTGCAGAGCACTGTACTAAGCACTTGGGAAGTACAAGTTGGCAACATATAGAGACGGTCCCTACCCAACAACGGGCTGACAGTCTAGAATAGTATGCCTTAGCCGTACTATATGCAAACAGGCAAATGACTTTCACTGTCAGATAAAAGTCATCCCCCCTCCCCACACCCCGCCAGTTCCCTGACAGCATTCTAGACAAAACACTCATTATGGCAAAACTTAGTTGTAATTGGATTTCTCTTTTTATCCCTCTTGGATGGGGAAATTCTGGTTCTTCCTTGTAACCCCATGCCATTTAGAACAGTGTTCTATACGAAGTGGGTAACAACAAAGATAACTGTTTCCTTGGGCAAAAACAGCAGGGAATGTGTTTGTTGTATATATCATACTTTCCCAAGCACTTAATACAGTGCTCTGCACAGAATAAGTGCTCAATAAATACGATTGATTGATAACTGTGGATGATGAACTAAAATGTTTGAAATGCTTAGAAGGAAGCAGCACTAATATTTTATGATTTTGAAAATAAATAACTCCTTTAGGAGAGTGCATTCTGTGGGAATGCCATACGCTCTCACTAGGACTTCAATCAACTGGTGGTATTTACTGAACATATACGTTGTATATGAAGGACTACACTATGCACTAGGAAGAATACAGCAGAAGCAAGACACAGATTCCCTGTCCTCAAAGAGTTCACAGTAAAATTGGGAGGGGGGGGTGGGGTATATATATATATGTTGAGGATAGGAGTAAAATGTGTAAGTGGTAATGGCGGCTGTTATTCCTGGATATTAGTGCTTTCTTTCATAATATAAAGGATTACGCAGTGCTTTTCACATAGAAACTCTCAATATATACCATTGATTTATTGATTGGTTACAATTTTGTATTTATATCAATTTCTCATCCTTAACCATGGCAAGATGAGTCCATTATAATTCAATTGCTCAATCAATCAACAGTTTTTATTTAGAGTATACTGTGTGACAGCACTGTGCTAATGCTTGGAACAGTGCCACAGGATTAGTAGACATGATCCCTGTACTCATGTATTTTACGATTTAATGGACAAGAGAGAGATTAAAAGGAATTACAGGTAGGAGGAAATAATAGAGCATAATGATATGTACATAAATCCTAAGGGGTGGTGCAAGTTCCCCTATGCTCAGGTGGCACAGAAGTGATAATTGGGTGGGCATCGGATGCGGAGATTCCCTCTTCAAAGTGTCTGCATTGCAACACAAAGAGGAATGACAACTTCAAGAAGAATCTGTAAAGCACTTTGCGACCTTTACAAACATATCATATAATTGAAACGTTGTTTACTGCTCAAAAGAATTTGCTACCAAACAAGACCTAATGGTTGTTTCTGCATTGTTTTTGTGGGTGGGGAGGGGGGGACCTCCAAATCCACCTGTTTCTTTCAAACACAAACATTTTGAGACTCAGGACCAGGCAGTAGAAGTAACAATAATAATAACAATAACATTGGTATTTGTTAAGGGCTTATTATATGCCAAGCACTGTTCTAAGAACAGGAGTAGATACAAGGTAATCAAGTTATCCCACGTGGGGCTCACTGACTTAATCCCCATTTTACAGATGAGGTAACTGGGGCACAGAGAAGTTAAGTGGCTTGCCCAAAGTCACACAGCTGACATGTGGCAGAGACAAAATTAGAACCCACATCCTCTGGCTCCCAAGCCCATACTCTTTCCACTAAGTAGAGGAAGTAGGGGTAAACCATTTCTCTTTTTCACGTGCTTTTCACTAGCCTGATTCAGAAAAGGGAAGCAGTGTGGCCTAGTGGATAAAGCACAGGCCTGGGTTCTAATCCTTGCTTCACCACTTACCTCATCTGTAAAACAGGGACTAAGACTAAGAGCCCTATGTGGGTCATGGCCTGTGTCCAACCTGATTGTCTTATGTCTATTCCAGTAACAGTTCCTGCTAAAGAGTAAGTGCTTAATAAATACCATCAAAAATGTTCCCTGCCCACAAGGAGCTTGCAGTCTATAGGGGGAGACAGACATTAATAAAAATAAATAAATTACAGATCTTATATTATGGGGCGGAGGGTGGGATGAATATCAAGTTCTTAAAGGATACAGATCCAGGTGCATAGAGAGAGGGAAAAGGGGAAATGAGGGCTTAATCTGTGAAAGCCGCTTGGAAGAGGTGTGATTTTAATATGGCTTTGAAGGTGGGAAGAGTGGTGGTCTGCTGGATATAAAGGGGGATTGAGTTCCAGGTCAGAGGGAGGGCAAGTAGTCAGCAATAAAATAGAAGAGACTGGGGCCAAGTGAGCAAGCTACTGTTAATGGGGCAAACTGTGTGGTTCTGGGCTGTAGTAGGAGATCAGCGAGGGAAGGTAGGAGGGGTGTGATGAGCTACTATCAAGAATAAAGAATGGAGTTGAGAAGCCAAGTTTGCAAGATATTAGCAAATAATTTCAATTTTTTTTTAATTTCACATCTTCCTCGGGGATTTTGCTTTGTTCACTTACTGGCTGTGAATGGGTTCATAAACCTTGAGTGTGAGTCAGCAAAAGTTATACTGGCGATGAGGTAATGCCATCATGAAACTGTCCTCTGGCATTTCCAGGATGATAGAAATAAAGGAGTAAAAATATTGAGCTGCACCAGTTCTCAAGGGACAGAGAGCCGTCTTTGTTTACACTGATTGTGTTCGAGTGCTGAGGCTTCTACAGTTCGAGTTACTGACCTTCAGAAATCAAAAACATGGTCAGGAAATGTCTTCAGAAGCATCTGGGGCTATGCTAAACAAAATCCCAAAGAGAGATTCAAATCCTTTCCAGGTTTTTCCATCCTTGCAGGAAAATTGAAGCTGGGAGTAATTAGTGTGTTTTTTCTGTACTGGTTGTTAAACACCCTAATTACTTCAAGCACCATTAACACCACTTGCACACAAACTATCCTTTGAAAATACTTTCCAATCTGAAGTAAAATTGATGCTAATTTCTTCTTGATAACATAACCAATATTAACACAATTTGAAGTGTTATTGAATTTATTTTTTAATCTTAGCAATGATGTCAAATTCTAAATATTAACAATGGGATAACAATTCAATTGGCTCTGATTTGGAAATAAGAATCTCCTAAGAGATATTGCAGTTTGCTTTGGAGAGATAAATATTATAGTTATTTGTAATAATTTATTGTGTAACCTTCCAAGTATTTTCATTATTGCATATAATATTGTTTCTCATGTGTGACTTTGTGCAAAGATAAAATCAGTTGCATTGGACCTTTGACAAATTTTGGTGAATTACTGGTTCCCATTCCTTTCTCAAGAAATCAAAAAGTTTAAGACCATTCTTTATCACAAGACACCAGTTATACCCAGTGTTTTTATCAACTTTTTCTCCCACAAACCAAACTGCATTATGCAAATAACAAAAAATGTATTATAGCATTTGAATGCCATTATTCCATGACAAAATGCAACTTTAAAAAAAGGGGGATTCTTACTCGCATTTAGAGATCCAATTTAAAAATGAGGATTACTCACTACATTAAGATTTTGTCTTATACCCTCCATCTATGGAGTATATTCTGCCCCATTGGGGAACTTCATTCATTCATTCAATCATATTTATTAAGCGCTCACTGTGTGCAGTGCACTATGCTAAGTGCTTGGAAAGTACAATACACCAATAAACAGAGGCAGTCACTGCCCACAACATGCTCACAGTCAGGGGTTGGGTGGAGGAGATAGAAGGGGAATGTAGATACATATGTATTTGTCTTATCCAACAACAAAATTGGAATTTGTCTATTTTGTAGATTAGTCCAAAAGGGAGTTATAAAGATGCTGTGAGAAGTAGACTTTCCAACAGATCATTCATTCCTCCTTAAATCTCTAGGGAAAATACCATTTAATGCACTGCGAACCAAGGCGAATACCTACCAATACTTGACTTTTAAATCTTTCACAAAAACCAGAGATTATATGGATGTCTGTAATGATTCCAAACTTTTTAAGGGAAAATGGATTGTCCTGTCAAAACTTAAGTTAACATCTTATGTGAGTTTTCAGATTTGTAACATAAGAATATGGATGATGACTTTCAATATTACAGTATTACGGAAGTGGCCAAACCTCCTGAGCTGAAGAATTACAGATGAAAAACAAAATAGAGCCAAGGGTCTCCAATTAAAAAAAAAGCATCTTTGCTGGAAAAGTATTTATTTCCTATATTCATTCTTCTCTACTTCCTGTTATATCAACCCCATCTAGTAAAAGTAAAAAAATGCCCTTAACTGGTACAATCAATCAATCGTATTTATTGAGCACTTACTATGTGCAGAGCACTGTACTAAGCACTTGGGAAGTACAAGTTGGCAACATATAGAGACAGTCCCTACCCAACAGTGGGCTCACAATCTAAAAGGGGGAGACAGACAACAAAACCAAACATACTAACAACATAAAATAAATAGAATAGATATGTACAAGTAAAATAAATAAATAAATAGAGTAATAAATATGTACAAACATATATACATATATACAGGAAGCTTGGTGCAGCAAGCATAGGGTGGGGATATCAGCAAGTGGTACTTCCCAAGAGCTTAGTACAGTGCTCTGCACACAGTAAGCGCTCAATAAATATGATTAATTGATTGATTGATTGATTGGTAGTGAGCTGTTATTCCTGAGAGGATAGGAGCGGTGGCTATTAGAACACATAGCCAGGGAAGGATTCATTCATTCATTCAATCGTATTTATTGAGTGCTTACTGTGTGCACAGCACTATACTAAGCACTTGGGAACTAAGTTGGAGCTTTGGTCAGCGACAGAGTCTTGGTGGGCACTGTGAGAAACAACACCCCCATCTCAGCCCAGGCCAACATGGGCGATAGCTGCTGAAAGAGCTAAAGCAGCAGTACACTGCAGGTAGAGTGGCCTAGTAAAAAGAACAGGGACCAGGTAATCAGAGGACCTAGTTCAAATCCCAGCTCTGCCACTTGCCTGCTGTATAACCTTGTGCAAGTCACTTAACCACTTTGTGCCTCAGTTTCCTCATTTGTAAAATGGGGATTCAATACCTGTTCTCCCTCCCTCTTAGTCTCTGACTCCTATGTTGGGCAGGAGCTGTATTCCCATGCTTAGCACAGTACTTGGAACATCATAAGCATTTAACAAATACTACTATTATTATTATTAACAGCAAAATAAATTTCATTTCAGAAGAGCCATTCCAGTCATTTATTTTACCAGAATGTATTTCCAGCCCATTCAGGTTTATATTCATTCCTGATAAAGCCACAGAGTATCTTTTTTCTCTCTCTTCTTGGTGAGACACACAACAAACCACATAGAGCTGCAGCAGGGCCAGTCCATATCACTATATACTTGGGCCTCTGGCATCTGTGTCAGCTTCAACTAGCCTCCTAAAAACCACTCTAGGTATCCCTGGATGAAACAATTCTATTTATTGGGTGCTTACCCTGTGCAGACCACTGTACTAAGCACTTGGGAAAGTAGAATATAATAGAGTTGTTGGACACAATCCCTGCTCACAAGATTTTACAATCTAATGGGGAGAGAGACATAGCATCTCAACTGAAGGAGAGCATTCCCACATGCCTTGTGACTTCCAGGATGGCCCTACAATAACAGAAAATTGTTCCCTGGTTCAGGGTAACGTTGGGTAGGACGGGGACTCTCATGGGGAAAGAATGTGTCCGTGTATAAATTCTCAATATGCTGTGCACCAACCATATTGCCTCCCCAGGAACCAAAAGCACCCCACTCCTCACCACTGAGGAATACCCATCCGGTCTTGCTTTCCACTACTGGCAGCACAAGGACGGCTGGCGGTTGTGGTAGCCATTGCTGTGGCTATAGATATATTGTGATTTCTGAATCACAATGAGCTTGAAATCCTGCTCCTCTAGACACAGCTCCCTACTAACCTTTTGTTTTTATTTTGCGTATTGTGTATTTGTCCTTGTTCCTTAGGCTGTTCTGTTTTTTCATTGCTCCTGATGTGTTTGTCGCCCATCGTCTCCCCAACAGAGATTGTCTCTATTTGTTGCTGAATTGTACTTCCCAAGCGCTTAGTTCAGTGCCCTGAACACAGTTAAATGCTCAATAAATACGACTGAATGAATGAATTCATAGATTGGGAGTCTGTCAAGGCACAGGTTCCGTGTCTCATTCCCACTTGTATAGTTTTCCCAGTGTTCTGCACGTGGTAAATGCTTACTACATTCTGTTACTACTACTAATACTACTACTACTACTACCACCAATATTTCCAGAGATAGAAAAGCTCCATTCTAGATCTGTTATTTTTTGTTGCCTTTATTCATTTTTAAAACATCAGTGGAATAAGGGCATGTCCTATATTTTAAATTTGGCTAGGGTTGCATCACTGTCTAAAGAGAAGGGAACCTCAAAACCAGGGAAAAAATGCTAAATATTCCTCCCTCAGGACCACAGCATGTAAATTGGAAACCTGAGATTATTTAATTGCTAATTACCATTACAATTAGTTAAGATTTATGATACATCTAGGATGATATTTAGGCCTTGAATCTGGATCTTTCTTCTCTGGTTGGTTTGTGCTGCAACTTTTACATCATTTCAAGGTACTTTCAAAATTTTGATGTCTTTCCCTCCCATCAGTTCTGTTCCACCCAGCTGCTTCTCCTAACCTTCTACACTTTATTAATCTTATCTGAACTGACACCACCTAATCAAGGTAAACCCTAAACCCTATCAATCAAAACAAGATCATTCTATTTTCACAGGTGCTTGAGAGGGTTTGCAAGCTGACTTGCCACAAATCATTTCCTTTGTAACTGCAAGGCTGCCTTTGATTCATGGAAACTCCCAAGCTGAGAAACAGTCATCCAGGCCCAGTTGCAAGTCATGGCAATAAACACACCACCCCGACATGACAAATCGGAATTTCATTCCAAGTGTTTCAGTAGCAAATTTTTCAATACCGCTCTTGTTATCAAGCACAGCCATCACTAATACTGCACAAGTCAAATATGCTAAGAGGAGGAAATCCGGGAGCTAGCCATTTTTCTCTTAGGGAGACATGCTGCAGACAAACTAAGCTTCGTAGATGGAGCCCTGGGGATTTGGATTTGGATCCTTTCACCTAAAGGATGCAGAGAACAATAACAAAAATGTGCCCTTTTTCAAGTGGGAGTAATAATCTCATTCCAACCTATGAAATGAAACGGCACCATAATGAGAATTCGGTAGATCCTTCATTTGAAAATACCCCTGGGTTATGGCAAATGTGAGCCTTTGAGTGAGCTAGTCATGATTAGTCATTGCACTGTAATGACAAAGTCCTAGAAGAAGTGAAGGGAAATGACTTTCAGTAAGTTTGACTTCAGCCAATGTTTATTGGGAATTTAAAAAAAAGGCATAACAAAATATTTATAAATTAGTCATTAGGGTTTTCTGACAACATCTGTAACCACTTTCTTCTGTCTGGACAGTGCAGTAATGGCCTCCATCTCAGCAGTAGTGATCTTGGGGGTTAACATCACATTATCATAGTCAAATTGTTCATCAAGTGAAAATGGTTGAACTTCATCCCCTGGGAGCTATAATAGGAAAAGAAATATGTTTTACAGGCCCAAATGACTGTAAGTGAAGAATAAAAGAAGTTGAAAACATACACTCTATATTAATATTTAATTAAACTTCTTTTAGGCACCGCACTCAGCTGATTAAGCTGTTTTTAAGTAAAAGAACAAATTCAATTATTCAATTTGACCTAATTTAAGTCTTTTAATATGCCCCATTTGTACTGTACTGTATCTGAATGAATATCATTAACAAGTTTAGCTCAAGGCAAGAAATCAGAAGTCTCTCTTGTATATATCCAACACATTCATACTACTTGTTGTGGCAGGGCTGCAGCAATATGAACAAATTAAGAACTGTGTAAAATCGGAAGGGCATATCTTAAAGTTTCCATCGGATTCAAGTGCTGAAAATGTTTACATGATTTGGACTACTTTAGTGCATTTTCATTTTCAAAAAAATTTTCAAAGATATTTGATATTAAATAGTCACCCAGATAAGATCAGGAGCAAAAATTTCATCTAAAAATTTACCTTTCTTTTTTTCTACCCCTAACATGGAAGGAGCTGTCAGTTTTATGTTTATGTGCATGGACAAATACGTACAAATATGCACCTAAGAAGAGAATACACACACACAGGAGCAAAGGGAGGGAAAAGCCCACGGTTATGTGGCCCTGTGCTTCTCCACACCACTGAAGATTCAGGTTTTAAGGGGCCTCAAGAACTGGGCCCACCCTAATCACCCATCTGACAGCACAGCCTTCTGAAGGAGTAGAAAGCAGGCAGAAGCTCACAGTCAAGTGCCCCAGAACACCCCTGCAATTAAAGTTGGGATCCATATTGGGGTGGAGTGAGACTAAAGCTAACCCTTCCTCCCACCCGATACCGAGGAGCAAGTGCTGCCCTAAAAGAGAAGTCAGACAGCCTTCCAATTTCAGGACCCTGGGAAGCCTGTGATGATTTCCCACTGAGGACCGTTTGCCTGAAACATGCTAACGGTCATTCTCCAAGTATTCATTTTGGTATCCTTTAAGTGCTTGCTCTGTGCAGTCCCCATCCTGAACAGGACTCAAATTGAAATGGCAGGAAACAGACACATAGAGCAACAGCAACAGGTTGCAAAGGGACTATAAAGAACAGTATCAAGCACTTCAATATAACAATGTTCAAGAAAGTAGTAAACACCGATCTTGGAGTCCTCAGGCTCCACAAGGCAGAGGCAGTCATTGTTTCCAAAAGTCTCCATCTTAGGTCTTGTGTTGGTCAGGAAAGGGGCCGTTAGGATGATCCAGAATTGGCCAATGGAAAAACTCTGGATTTCCTCATCTTACAAGGCTCCAAGATTTAAGGATCTTCAGAATATGGATTGCTTAACTCATATATGTTCATATATGTATTTTTTAAATAGTAGTTGTTAAGTGCTTACTATGTGTCAGGTACTGTACTAAGTGCTTGGCTAGAAACAAGCCAATCAGGTTGGACAAAGTCCATGTCCCACATAAGGCTCACAGTCTTAATCCCCATTTTACAGTTGAGGTAACTGCAGCACAGTGAAGTTAGGTGACTTGCCCAAGGTCACATAGCACACACATGGAAGAGCTGGGATTAGAATCCAGGTTCTTCTGACTCCCAGGTTTGTGCTCTATCCATGAGACAATGCTGCTTCTCACCATTGACATTTGTAACTTGATTTTTACCCTGTTTTTCTTGATGGTTGGACTACATTCTTGTTGCCCTATTTATCTGTCCTCCCCCAGTTAGGTTGTGAGCTCCTTTCATGCCAGAGACTAAGTCTTACTTGAACTTGTAATTAATCAGTCAAATTTATTGATTGTTTGCTATAGGCAGAGCACGGTACTGAATAACAGAATTGGTAGACACAAGGAGTTTACAGTCTGCAGGATAATTAGTACAGTTCTGTAGAGTGTAATGACTTAATAAATGCTAAAAAGCTAATCCTCAACAATAGATGGACACTACAAAAGAAGTGTTATCTATGAGCAATTTTATGATTTTTTTAATAACCAGGAATGGCCTTACATCTCCTTCTATGTCTTCTGCTGAAAGATCACTAAGGCAACTTGTGTGTGATTAAATGAAATGATTAAAAATCTCTAAAAAAGATTCATTACACATGGTTACCCTGAAATAATTGAACACTGAGATCTTCATTGAATAAGGGAGAAAGAATTGATACTGTGACTGTCCTTGAGTGTTCTCGCATTGATAAAGTATTCACGGGTACCTTTAAGTTTCAAGAAAGGGAAGATCAAAAACAACGGTCTGGAACAAAGAGTGATGAAAAAGAATGATAAAACCGAAGGTGTCTTTTCTGCTGAGCAAGAATCATCCGCCGGAAGCAATCGAGCTAACAACTAATTGTTGCCATTGGAGGGGCAATCAGACCAAATTCTTGGTTTGCAATGTCCATGCATATGCCAGGCAGATGTGTGAGTTTTCTTCTATCGTACCTCCACTCCTCCGGGCTTCCCAGTCTCCACGACCACCTCCCCGCTGCTGGCCCTTCCCCAATCCATGCTAACTCTGGGAACACTGGGCCCCTACCCAGACTGCTGCCACCGAATGATGCTCCAGCTGGTGCCGATCAGGCAGTAACTATTTGTCATGGAACCGCAGTCATCCACATTGAGTTGGCAGCTGCTGTGTTCTTCCCTGTGGTTTGCAGTGAGACTGTGAAAAAGGTCACCACAAGCCATCTTTCCCCCAAGAAACCATCAACGGGGTGACTTTCAGAGTTCTGTAGAGGTGCTGGGCTTGCTCTTGCTTATAATGATGACATACTTCTCGACCACAGATGCCTCCCAAATGTGTACTTTATGAGCTGCTATTTACATTTAAAAGTAATGAGGATGAAAATCTATTTGGAAAACCACTCACACTCTAATGGGAGAGCATCTTTTTTATCATGTGTTCCTTTATGGAAGAATTCCCCTAAATGGACAAAAAAACAAGTCAACTCTAAGCTTCACTTCATGACCCTTTAAAGGAAATATGATTTCTTTTTCGTCATTGATATTTTTAATTTGTACGTTTAATCTCTATGAACTACCTGGCTTTGATCATTCAAATAGCAAGAAAGTTTGTAAGAGGTAAGTAGTGTGGCCTAGTGGAAAGAATCTGGATGCGGGAGTCGGAGAACATGGTTTCTAACGCTCTACTACTTGTCTGCTGCATGACCTTGGGCATGTCACTTAACTTTTCTGTGCCTGAGTTACCTCTCCTGTAAAATGGGGACTAAGACCGTGAGCGTCATGTGGAGCATGGACTGTGTCCAAACTGGTATCGACCCCATCGCTTAGCATGGTGACTGGCACATAGTAACTGCTTAACAAATACCATTAAAAATAATTCATACTCTACAACATATATAATTCCCACACCCTAAAAACTGGTATCACTCTAAATATTTCTTCCCCTAAATAACTAAGAGACTCATTAACAGCAAACAGTTGTTAGATTAATTTTCTAGGCAATCAATTAAAGGCTGAACTTAAAAGCCAAAAAGCCAAAACTGATCATATAGTACTGTATCCCTAAGACAAGTAGCCAGGCATTTCAGGCAACTTTAACATTGTCCTCAAAACGAATGTGCATAGTCTATACCTGAAGAGAGGGTGGAATATTCTGAAGTACATTATTAAAAAAAAACCCTGCATTCCCCTTTCTCTTCCTTCCAATACTAAGCCATTGGAAAACACACCCGGCAAAAGTGCTGCTCAAAAATTTTTGTGATAATTTGCATTTTGAGTATTTTTATGAACATGCATATGAATGAATAACATATTTTTGCCACAAAAGGGCACATATGTAATGCTAAATGAAACTGGATGCAAAGTAATATGTGCCAGACATTACTCTGGTCTCCCCAGTGAAAGCTTCTAAATATCATTCTATTTGTTTTTTTCAGCTGTGAGTCTACTGGATAAAGCTTAGGGAGTTTTCTCTTTTGAAACTGTAGGTTTATTTCAAGCTTCAACATAGAAGGGAGACTATGAACCTTTAGACCTGAAATTCTGATTTATTCAAAGGGAAATTTTTTTGCTGTGGAACACTGAATCCCTTGTGATAAACAAAAAAAACCCCTTTCTGAATTGAGTTTATTATTCTGTTATTTTTGCCTAAGGAACTAAGAGAAAGATATGGGATTCAGGTATCTAATTTCAGATCTAATTGAATTTTTTTTTGGTGCTTCTTTGGGAATATAATTTGGGCTCTATTTGAAAATGGTCATTTTTTTAAGTGTCCAAGTGGTTTATTTTAACAGAGACAACACTAAGAAAGGTAGCACATTTATGCATACCATGTAATTATTAAAGAAAAATAATTTATTGCTTATTACATCAATAGCTACAGCATTTAGTTATGACCCACCGTCGACCCCCGGCCCATGTCATCCCCCTGGCCTGGAATGCCCTCCCTCTGCCCATCCGCCAAGCTAGCTCTCTTCCTCCCTTCAAGGCCCTACTGAGAGCTCACCTCCTCCAGGAGGCCTTCCCAGACTGAGCCCCTTCCTTCCTCTCCCCCTCACCCCCCTCTCCATCCCCCATCTTACCTCCTTCCCTTCCCCACAGCACCTGTATATATGTATATATGTTTGTACATATTTATTACTCTATTTATTTATTTTACTTGTACATATCTATTCTATTTATTTTATTTTGTCAATATGTTTGGTTTTGTTCTCTGTCTCCCCCTTCTAGACTGTGAGCCCACTGTTGGGTAGGGACTGTCTCTATATGTTGCCAACTTGTACTTCCCAAGTGCTTAGTACAGTGCTCTGCACACAGTAAGCACTCAATAAATACGATTGATTGATTGATTGACCCTTTTTAAAAAAATGACACTGGTTAAGTGCTTACTATGTGCCAGGCACTGCACTAAGCACTGGGGTAGATACAAGTTTAGTCATGTTGGACACAGTCCATGTCCCCACATGGGGCTCACAGTCTTAATCCCCATTTTGCAGATGAGATCACTGAAGCACAGAGAAGTTAAGTGACTTGCCCAAGGTCACAAAGCAGACACGTTGAGGAGCTGGATTTTGAACCCAGGTAGATCCTTTGGACTCCCAGGCCCATGCTCTATCCACTAGGCCACAGTGCTTCTCAAAAAATCTTGAAAAATAAATAGAAGTGAGTTGAAAATTTTGGAAATGTATTAATAATGGTCAAGGCATGGAGATAGTTACTTAACCAAAACAAAATATAGGACTCAATAGCCTTCATGGATCAAATTCTTCCTGGCTTTTACAAAGTAAATAATTTCCTTCTCTTTCATGTAAATTATTTTTCATTTGAAAATAGTCACATATTTTGAGAATATCTGACCAGGAGAAAAGTGGGAGCTTACAACAAAAGTGCTCCTAGAGAAGTTCTGACTTGGAGGGTAAAAATATAACCTTAAACTAGAGAAAAAAGTCAATACTGCTGATTAAAATTGAATTCCCAATGAAAGAGATACCACAGCTCAAGAGATTATGACATTTTATATTTCAATTTTGACATAGATCTCCTGTTTCCTGGATTTAGGGAGGAAGACTTTCCTTCTATATTTCAAACCGAGCGGCCATGGGACTTCAATTTGGGGGTGGAGGGGAGTGAAGGAGAATCAGGAGGGTCAGTTGTCTGCTATGTGACCTAGGGCAAGTCATTTCACTTCTTTCTGCCTCAGTTACCTCACCTGTAAAATGGAGACATGAACTGTGTCCAATCTGATTAGGTTTTTTCAACCCTAATGCTTAGTATTGTGCCTGGCCATAATGAGCACTTAACAAAGACTATAAAAATGGTGACTACTGCAACCAAAGTGAGGCTTTGGGGACTCTTTTAAGAATAAAATACCAAAGGTTTGCCTTCAAATTGCTATCTGAGGAGTTGTACTTAAAATCTACAGCGGCTTAGGCACTTCTCCCTTTCTCTTAACTTCAAAAACAGATGTTAGAAGAAGGAGGTGGAACCTAGAACATAACTTGCTGGAGATAGAGCAAAAACCAGGTGGGTGATCTGCTTTATGCCTTCGCCTTTTCTCTTTGGGTATCCCTGCTTTCTCTCTCTCTCTCTCTCTCTCTCTCTCTCTCTCTCTCTCTCTCTCTCTCTCTCTCTCTCTCTCTCTCATCCTGTCTCTGTGTCTTACTTTCTGAGACTTCCTCAAGCCAAACCTCCAGCTGCTTCCGGCCCTGACTGCTGTAAACAAGTGTGCATCAAAAAATAGGAATGTAGGATGTCAGTTAAAGAAAAAAAGGGGACAGGAAATGTAGAGAGAGGGGTGACTTATAGAGGCAAGAAAAAAAGTTATAGGCACACAGAGTGGACGTAAAAACCAATGGAAGGATAAATTGTGTTTGTTTCTTTTGATGTATCAGAATTTAAGAGACCCTCTGGTTTAAGAGACACTGGTTTCAAAGCAATAACGGTAATGCAAGCTTACTTTCCTGATCCAATGCACTATATTGCAGTATAGAGGGCACTGTTTATATTTAATTCTGTCATGACCTGCTGAGTGACAATGAATACAGCACTTGGGCTTCCTCTGTCCCCTTGGCACCAATAAAAAGGGATTTAAAATATCCACTCCCTAAATACTTCAAAGGGATTTTGGCCAGAGTGGCAGAAATCCAGCCAATTGTGGAATTTCTGATGATAATGTTTCTCACCCATTTTGTTGAAATTTATTCTTGAATCCAAATGAAAATTACATTCTGGCCTGTCCCTGTTATATTACTGGAGTTACACCTTCTAAATATACTCAGTTCTTCCATAATATGTGTTTCCACTCCACATTCTGACCTAGAACACTGTGAGACAGGAAAATTCCTCCAGAAGTGTGCATCTATCTGTATAGAATGTGATACGCTCTCCACCTCAGTTTCCTTCACATTCTCCTCCTCTTAATGTAGGCTTCCCCCGAGGCTCTCTTCCAGGTCACCAACTCTCACATGGCTTCAACTACCATCTCTCCCAAATCTATTTCTTTAGCCCCGACTTCTCCTCTGCATCATCCCCGACTTCTGCATCAGGCTCCTCTCTGATCTCCCATCCTCCTGTCTCTCCCTGCTTCAATCTATACTTCACTCTGCTGCCCGGATTATCTCTGTATAGGAACACTCTGGTCATGTGACTCCCCTCCTCAAAAATCTCCAATGGTTGCCTGTCAACCTACGAATCAAACAAAAACTCCTCACTCTCGGCTTCAAGGCTCTCCATCACCTCGCCCCCTCCTATCTAACCTCCCTTCTCTCCTTCTACAGCCCAGCCCACACCCTCCGCTCCCCTGCCGGTAACCTCCTCAACTGTGCCCTATTCTCACCTGTCCTGCCATCGACCCCTGGTCCACGTCCTTCCCTTGGCCTGGAATGCCCTCCCTCCACACATCCGCCAAGCTAGCTCTCTTCCTCCCTTCAAAGCCCTACTGAGAGCTTACCTCCTTCAGGAGACCTTCCCAGACTGAGCCCCCTTTTTCCTCTCCTCCTCACCATTTCCCCCACACCCTACCTCCTTCCCCTCCCCACAGCACTTGTATATATTTGTAAAGATCTATTACTCTATTCATTTTACTTGTACATATTTACTATTCTATTAATTTTGTTAATGATGTGCATATAGCTATAATTCTATTTGTTCTGACGATTTTGACACCTGTCTACTTGTTTTGTTTTGTTGTCTGTCTCCCCCTTCTAGACTTTCAGCCCGTTGTTGGGTAGGGACCGTCTCTATATGTTGCCAACTTGTACTTCCCAAGCGCTTAGTACAGTGCTCTGCACATAGTAAGCGCTCAATAAATATGATTGAATGAATGAATGAATGAATCTGACCTCCAATTCCACATCTCTTCTTGAATGTCCCACCAACGCCTCAAACTCAGTATGTCCAAAACACCTCATCTTTCCTCCAAACTCATTTTTCCTCCTACCTTTCCCATCTCAGTGAGTAGAACCAGTATCCTCTCTGATTCAGAAGCCTACAAGCTAGATGTCATCCTCTAATGCTTACTGTCTTTCAGCTCCTACAATCTTCTGTCCTACCTCACCAGTTCTTCCTATGCAGCATCTCCCGGATCCACTCCTTTCTCTCCACACAAACTACTACCTGCCTGGTACAACCTCTGGTCATACTGCTGTGGGACAATTTCATCAGGCTCTTTCATGGTCTCCCTGCCTCCAGCCACTCCTTATTACACTTTACACTACATAGTGCTTCACAGATCATTTCCCTGAAGCATTGCTTTGCCAAGTCTTTCCACTCCTTAAATCCCTCCAATGGCTTCCTGAATCAAAACTCCTCACAATCAGTTTCAGTGCTTTCCACTAACTCATTTCCCATTACCTCCTTTCTTCACCTGCTACTCCCTAAAATACTCTCTTCATTTAACCTAGTTGTATTTACTCTTGATTCTCTCACCTCTGTCCTCTTGCTCACACTATTCCCCTGGCCTTAAACTCCCTCCCTCCCCAAAACAGACAGACCACAGCTCTCCCCACATTCAAAGCCCTTCTAAAATCTCACCTCCTCCAAGCCTTACCAGATTAATTTCACCCTACCCTAAGCCAAATGAAAACTCATCACTCAGCTCTGGCACTTATGAATGTATATATTCTTATCCTCAGCACTTTAGTGTATATTTGTATTCAGTTGTATATTTGTATGTGCAGTTGTTATTTTGACTATTGTAGTTGTAAAAATATTTATGTCTGTCTCTTCCATTAGAGAGAGAGAGAGAGAGAGAGAGAGAGAGAGAGAGAGAGAGAGAGAGCGCTCCTTGGGGACAGGGAGTAGGTCAACTGTTTATTCCATATTTCTCCAGCCCCTAGTACCAAGCACTTGAGCACGTAGATGCTCAATATTTACTAATACTATTACATGTGAGAAGAAAGAGCTACATACACGCATGCGGTGGTAGAAGTCAAAGCCACATACATGCATGTGGTGGCAGAGGTCATAGTATAGCATGAATTTTCTATAATGCGGGATTCAACAAAAAACATAACCCCGTTGGCAGGCAATGTGTCTGCTAATCCTGTTGTATTGTTCTCTCCCTAGCATGCTCTGCACATTGCCAAGATCCACCCTTTCCTCTCCATCCAAACCACTACCTTGCTGGTTCAATCTCTCATCTTATCCTTACTGGATTACTGCATCAGCCTCCTCTCTGATCTCCCATCCTCCTGTCTCTCCCCACTTCAGTCTATACTTCACGCTGCTGCCCGGATCATCTTTGTGCAGAAACGCTCTGGGCTTGTTACTCCCATCCTCAAAAATCTCCAGTGGCTGCCTGTCAACCAACGCATCAAGCAAAAATTCCTCACTCTCGGCTTCAAGGCTCTCCATCACCTCTCCCCCTCCTAACTTACCTCCCTTCTCTCCTTCTACAGCCCAGCCCGCAATCTCCGCTCCTCTGCCACTAACCTCCTCACTGTACCTCGTTCTCGCCTGTCCCGCCATCAACCCCTGGCCCACATCCTCCCCCTGGCCTGGAATGTCCTCCCTCCACACATCCACCAAGCTAGCTCTCTTCCTCCCTTCAAAGCCCTACTGAGAGCTCACCTCCTCCAAGAGGCCTTCCCAGACTGAGCCCACTTTTTTCCTCTCCTCCTCCCCATCCCCCCAGCCCTACCTCCTTCCCCCTCCCCACAGCACCTGTATATATGTTTGTACACATTTATTACTCTACTTTACTTGTACATATTTACTATTCTATTTATTTTGTTAATGATGTGCATTTAGCTTTAATTCTATTTATTCTGATGACTTGACACTTGTCCACATGTTTTGTTTTGTTGTCTGTCTCCCCGTTCTAGACTGTGAGCCCGTTGTTGGGTAGGGACCTTCACTATATGTTGCCAACTTGTACTTTCCAAGTGCTTAGTATAGTGCTTTACACACAGTAAGTGCTCAATAAATACGATTGAATGAATGAATGAATAGTAAACACTCAATAAATATGACTAATTGAGAACTGAATATACTTAAAAATGAGAAAACACAACCTACTCTAATGGGAGGCATGGAAGATGGGGGATTATATTTCCACCTTTAAGTCTTAAATATTTCTCACTGCTCTGTTCTTCCAGTAATGAAAATAAACTTTGCACCATCTGCCCGAGGCCTAAAAGAACTCAGAACGGGCCTAGAAGAAGAATCAGATAAGCAATTTTAGTTGACTCTCCTATCCTTTATTTGCTTTTAATGGCAAGGGGTTTCTGAGCATGTTTGTAGGTATGAAGACTCTGGAATTCTTTGGAGCACTGGAAGGAGGGTCAGATTCCTACATGACTGACGAAGGCAGCACTAGGAAATGAGGGCAGAGATCATGTCAACTTTGAGGAAGGGTGGAGGGTGAATACTGTTTTGCAGTCTAATGATTTTCACAAGTGTGCCCTAAATATCAAGGAAATGTCTGTCCAGTGTTCAGTATTAAAAATCTAATCCAAGTCCTTTCCATGAATACTGCTCTTCTGAAACTGTTCTACGGAGAATCAGGCTAAGCAATAGCCTATATGTTATTTGTTGACTCAAGTGCTGCCCAAGTAAATTTAATCCTATGGTACAATCCCTCCACGTTTTCTAGAACATATATTTCTTTCATAACACCAAACTACAAATAAACAGAAGGTAACTGGCATTTTACAGATTTAAATGTTTACAAAAATCATTTTCTTTTATGCCCAGACCACAAGGGGATGACTAGCTATATTCTTTATAATCGTAGTTGAAGACAAATTGAAAGCTAACTATGAAAGGGAGTCTGTACTAATAGTAACTTTAAAGTGACAACTTTCTCCAATTAAGGGAATGGGTGGAATTTTGTAATAAAAAGTCCATTCTTAAAGCTGTCATCCCTATTCTTTGATTTGTTAAGTAGCTTTAGGACTTAAAAATAAGCCTCCAAGCATTCTAGTTTGCCTTTGTGATTTAAGAATGGCAAAAGGTCTGAGAGAAAGGGTCCATTTTAAATTAAAGCATTTATTGATTGCTTCTGATTGAAAGACTGTGCTTTCATAATGCAGGCTCTTCACACTCACTTGTAGACTTTATTACTTGGAAAGCTGGAGGAGGTAGAGAAGGACTGGGAGACAGAGAGGGAAGAAGGATGCTTAAAAATATGCTAAAACCCAATTGCACCTGGACCAATTAACTTCTAAATGATAAAGTGCCCATGGTGATAAAGATTCACTTTGGGGAATTTGTTTTTTGGGGGGTTGTTGTAAAGGAAAAAACAAATTAAGGAATAATTCACCTACTGATCATTGGAAATGGGTCTCTTTTCCTCCTCCTACCAAAATAAGAAGAGCAGAAAAGGTCTACATGCTGTCCCAACAACAGGAAATTAAATAGCTCATCACAGGGCCCAATTCTGTACTCAGGATATTTGGGCAGTCTTGGAAAATGTCATCAGACAAATAATCTACAAGTCTGCAAAAGTAAAGGTTAGTTGCAACTGCAAAATACAAAAAGAAGCAACATGTATTTAGCTAAAATTAAAGGGAGATGAGAAAATTGTTTGTCCTATTAACCAATCCCCAGACAAGACAGAATTTCAGCAAAGTGCATGTAGATGAATTGAAAAGTAATTTCTATGAGATTATAACAATGCTCCAAGTGCTTAAAAAAAATCAATCAATCCATGGTATTTATTAAGCACATTCAGTGTGCAGACCACTGTACTAAATGCTCAGGAGAGTACAATATAACAAAGTTGACAGACATGTTCCCTGCCCATCAGAAGCTTATAGTCTATATGGGGAGAAAGAAATGAGTAAATTATAGATATGTACATTAAGTGCTGTGGAGCTGAGGATGAGGTGAATATCAAGTGGAACCAGCATGGCCTACTAGAAAGAGCAGAGGGCTGGGAGTCAAAGAACCTGGGTTCAAATCTCAGCTTTGCCACTTGTCTATCATGTGACTTTGGGCAAGTCTTTTAAATTCTCTGTGTCTTAGTTATCTTATCTTAATTCATTCATTTATTCATTCAATCGTATTTACTGAGCAGTTACTGTGTGCAGAACACTGTACTAAGCGCTTGGGAAGTACAAGTTGGCAACTTGTAGAGACGGCCCCTACCCAAAAACGGGCTCACAGTCTAGAAGGGGGAGACAGACAAAACAGGGATTAAGACTAAGCACCATGTGAGACATGGACTGTGTCCAACATAATTAATTGTATCTTCCCAAGTGTTTAGTACAGTACCTAACACACAAATAATAAATACCACTGGGATGAAATTTAGCCCCATGGGAGAAAAGCATATGGCTGAGACAATTCAAACAAGTCTGTGAACTTCCCCTCTACGCTGTAAACTCCTTGTGGTCAGGGAACATATATATCAACTAACTCTATTATATTATATTATATTCATTCATTCATTCAATCATATTTATTGAGTGCTTACAGTGTGCTGAGCACTGTATTAAGACCTTGGGAGAGTACAATAAAACAACAGACAGACACAATACCTGCTCACAATGAGTTACTTTCCCAAGTACTTAGTACTGTGCTCTGCACAGAGTAAGCACTCAATAAATACAATTGATTGATTAGCAAATAAAGCACTCAATAATACAATTGATTGATTAGCAAATAGTAAGTGCTTAATACCATTATTTAAAAGAGCTTAAAGGGTACAGTCCAAGTGCATAGGTGATGCAGAATGGAGAGTGAGTAGGGGAAATGAGGCCTGAATTGGACAAGGCCTCTTGAAGGAGATGCAATTTTAATAAGGCTCTGAAGGTGGGGAAAGTTGTGGTCTGTTATTTATGAAGGGGGAGGGAATTCCAACCATAGGGAGGATTTGGGCAAGGGGCCAGAGGTGAGATAGGCAGTGAGACAGATAGTAAGTATATTGGCATTAGAGGAATGAAGTGCGTGAAATGGGCTGGAGTAGGAAATTAGTAAAGTAAGATGGGAGGGGGGCAAGGTGCCTGAGTCACCTAAGCCAATGGTAAGGAGTTTCTTTTCAGTGCAGAGGTAGTTTAGGAACCACAGACGCTTCCTGATGAGTGGGGAAGTGTGGGTTGAATGTTTTTTTAGAAAAATGATCTGACCGCAGAATGAAGTATGGACTGGAGTTGGAAGAGACAGGAGGGTCAGTGAGGAGGCTGATGGAGGGATATGACAAGTACTTAACAAATGGCAGTCAGAAGGACTGCTCAAGTAACTTAAAAATGCTAAATCCTTGTAAAACTGAAACAATAAAGTGTGACACCATTAGCCTCCCTTAGATAAAAAAAATCAAACTAAGAAACCAAGACAACTTCCAAAATTCTTCCACTGATTGTTTCTGTACAGGAAAGGAGCGTGGCCTACTGGATAGACCCTGGGCCCGAGAGTCAAAAGGACCTAAGTTCTAGTCCTGGCTCTGCCACTGTGTGACCTTGTTGGCTTCAAGGCTCTCCATCACCTCACCCCCTCCTACCTAACCTCTCTTCTCTCCTTCTACAGCCCAGCCCACAGATTCCGCTCCTCTGCCACTAACCTCCTCACTGTGCCTCGTTCTCGCCTGTCCTGCCATCGACCCCTGACCCAAGTCCTACCTCTGACCTAGAATGCCCTCCCTCCTCACATTTGCCAAACTAGCTCTCTTCCTCCCTTCAAGGCCCTACTGAGAGCTCACCTCCTCCAGGAGGCCTTCCCAGACTGAGTCCCTCTTTTCCTCTGCCCCTCCTCCCCTCCCCATCGTCCCTACTCCTTCCCTCTGCTCTACCCCTTTCCCTGCTCCACAGCACTTGTGTATATTTGTTCATATTATTCTATTTATTTTATTCTACTCCCTCCCTCTGCTCTACCCCTTTCCCCGCTCCACAGCACTTGTGTATATTTGTACATATTTATTATTCTATTTATTTTATTAATGATCTAAATATATATAACATTCTTTTTATCTATTTTGATGCTATTGATGGCTGCCTACTTGTTTTGTTTTGTTGTCTGTCTTCCCCTTCTAGACTGTTAGCCCATTGTTGGGTATGGATTGTCTCCATCTGTTGCCAGATTGTACTTTCCAAGTGCTTACTACAGTGCTCTGCACACGGTAAGCACTCAATAAATACAATTGAATGAATGAATGCTGGGTTACCTGGGACAAATCACTTTACTTCTCTATGCCTCAGTTACCTTATCTGTAAAATGAGGACAAAGACTATGTGCCCCATGTGGGCTGTGTCCAATCTGATTAATTTGTATCTACCCCAGTGCTTAGAGCAATGCTTGACACATAGTAAGCACTTAACAAATACCATTAAGAAAAAAAAAAGAAGCATAATTCAATTTCCTATGGAGTACCTCTTCTGTTTGCTTGCTTGACTGCCTTACAGTTGGCCTGGTCCTCACATCAAGGAGAGGATGCCGGTGAGAGGAAGGTACATAGCCTGGAACAGAGATTATTTCCTGCTCTACTTCTCCTGGAAGCAGCTGCGGCTCTGTTAAATATAAAAGATTCCTCTTTATGTTATCTTCTCCATAGTTTCATATCAGGAATTCACATCAAAGAAGCAAATCTGTTTAGGTGAACTACCTCAACATTTCACTTAACATACTCTCTTTTTGGTGGCATTGAAGAAAGTTTAAGTTACCTCAAAAGACCTTCATTTGCACAGGATAGGGGGCATGGTGTGTTTACTTTTAGGTTGTATAGTTGCATTTGGTTCAGAAGACCTTTTGGTTCATAAATGCATTCAAGAAAACATTTGTAAAATGAGAACAGTAAGAACATAAAAGGTTCATTTATATCTTTAAAGGCTACTTTCACGTGGGAAGGCAGAGATAGGAAGATGGAATTTCTCAATGAGAGGAGGACTATTTTAGTGCTTGGGAGAGGTGAGTAGAGAAGACAGGAGTTCTGTCAGGTCATAGGTTTGTTTAGTACTCCTCAATGGTTTTGCTTATTTTTTTAGCTTCCTAAGCCTCAGTTTCCCCATCAGTAAAGCATAAAATATATTGAGATCTGAGGCCCTTGAGTAGGAATAGCTTTCAATGGGAAGGAATGTCTGTGGGCTGATTCATGAATCATTTAGCTTTTCTTTGAGGACTTTAAGATTAATGTCTTCCAACACTGCACTCTTGTTTGATATTACTAACATTACATATTGTCCAAAAGACAGGTAAGTCCTACTTCGCTACATGGTTCACAAGTCACATTGTGAAAAATGAAAAGCGTGATGTTCTTTGCTTCCATGGAAGCAACAGGGCTTGCCTGACCTATCCAGTACTTGCAGCTGGCTCAGGAAGAGGCTGCCATGCTAGTAGATGATGATCCTAATTAAGCTTCTAATTAAGTTCTCAGTGGAGGTGATTAATTAACAACAGGAGTGCCTTGGCTGTTGCCAATGGCAGCATAGAGAGGAAGTTAATTGAGTGGGTACTGATATCAGAAAACAAAGTTCTTTGGAATGCACCTCACTCAACACTATGGAGTTTGCTTTTTCAAATGATGTCATTACAAGACTGGCAAGTATACTGCAAGCATAGCACAGCAAGGCAGATTAGGGACCCAGGTACTTTTATCTTTAGACATTTTTTAAACACCAACCAACAAAGCAGCTTCTCGTAACATGAACAGTTTTTACTCAACTTGTTTATTAGCAAGCAAGGCATCAAGAAAGAAACAGGCAGCTGATTTCAACCATCACAGCAACTCAGGACTAAGGGCCTAGTTTCAACAGCCCGGTAGAACTAATCAGGCCAAGTCAATCTCTCAAACATTTAGAGATCGCAGGGGCCAAGGGTGCTAGTTTTATTTCAAATTAGTGGTAGTGGAGAACCAATTCCCCTGCGGCAGACCAAAAGATAGGAGGAGCTGCCGGTGTGGAACTGCAAATCTAGCAAAAGGCCTGCAAGTTGAGAAAGTAGGAATATAAATGTTCAGGCTATATTAGACTTTTTAAAAAATCTACTAGCACCCTTAGCTCTCTCTGACAAAAGGCTACCTTAGAGTTTGAAAAAAATCTAATAGCTCCCTTAGCTCTCTCTGACAACATGTTCCTTGTAGGCAGGGCATCAATAGTATTTATTGAGCACTTACTGTGTGCAGAGTACTATACTAAGTGCTTGGGATAGTACAATAATAACAGAGTTGGTAGACATGTTCCCTGCCCATGGTGAGCTTACAGTCTAGAGGACATGTCTACTAACTTTGCTATATTATTCTCTACCAAGCACTTAGTAGTGCTCTGCCCAGAGTAAGTGCTCAATTAATACAATTGATAACAATGCCTTAAATGGAAAACCATAATCAATTCTTCCTCCCAGACTATTCCAAGTGACCATTTGCAGTGACAACTGATGAATGTTGAAAAGAGACCTTGTACAATAATCCCTCTATTATATCAATTCACCCCTTCTATTTGTTTTCAGTGACAAGAGGATTTTCCACAAAAATGGAAATTACCCATGAACTAGGTCAGTTTTGTGGGGAATTTGCTCCTGAGGGAAAAATACACACTCACAGGGAGTTTTAAAAGCCTGCTGACTTTGCCTTTGGGTATTACCATTTCTTTTTTTAAAAGCAAAGACCTTTATGGATAGTCTATATGCATCTCTACAGTTTTAAATTTGCCATATGTAACCTTACAGTGGTTTCATTTACATGGAGAAGCAGTGTGGCTCAGTGGAAAGAGCCCGGGCTTTGGAATCAGAGGTCATGGGTTCGAATCCCGACTCCACCACATCTGCTGTGAGACCTTGGGTAAGTCACTTCACTTCTCTCGGCCTCAGTTCCCTCATCTGTAAAATGGGGATTAAGACTGTGAGCCCCCCGTGGGACAACCTGATCACCTTGTATCCCCCCAGCACTTAGAACAGTGCTTTGCACATAGTAAGCACTTAAAAATACCATTATTATTATTATTATTATTATTATTATTATTATTATTATTATTATGTAGCAGCATGACCTAGTGGAAAGTGCACGGGCCAGGGAGTTAGAGGACCTGGGTTCTAATCTGGGTTCTAATGCCTGCTATGTCTTCACTTAACTTCTCTGTGTCTCAGTTACCTCATCTGTAAAATGGGGATTCAATACTTTCATTCATTCAATCATATTTATTGAGTGCTTACTGTGTGCAGAGTACCGTACTACACTCTTGGAAAGTACAATTCAGCAACAGATAGAGACAATCCCTACCCAACTATGGGCCCTGTATGGGATAGGGACTGTGTCCCACCTGATTATCACGTATCAACCCCAGAGCTTAGAACATTGCTTGACTTGTAGTAAGCACTTTAATAATACCATAATTATTTCATTGTGTAAAACCTGGGCTCCCAAGCAAGCCCAAAGAAGCTCATTGGCATTTTTTCTCTTTTCCCCAACAAACATAAATGACCTTTGGATGTGTTTTGTTTCTTACACAAGCTAGATGGCAGCTTACCCAAAGTAGAGAGAGAAATAAGGGGTTCAGGGATCAGCAATGCCACTTTATTCTCTTCTTCCCACCCTTCACTCTGACCACTGTTGGAAACAGAATGTATGTTCAACAGTGCGTTGGTGCTAGGCTGCTTGGAAAAAGGATGAAAATACTTATGAGGGTCTCTTCAGTGAACCCCTTTCCTTCTTTGGGTCTCTCTTCAGTGAACTTTCTTTCCTTCTGTGGATTTTCCTTAAATGAAACTTATATAACTTTTCAGCACATATTGTATGTGGTACTTTGAGAACTTTCACACCATAGTGCATGTTTGTCTACATACACTCTTGCAGTGTGAAATAAATAAAGAAATAAGATGTAAACTAAGAAAATAAGCACAACACGGAACATATAGAGATAGTTTATACATAACCATGTAGGATAAGGTTTTGATTGGGAGTTAACTTAAGTTCTCAATCATATATCTTGGAACACTGGCTTAATGGTATTCTGCAAGCAGAGGGGAAGGATTTTTCTGAGTGGAATGATAACCAGTTGTTCCCTCTGGCTAAAGAGGTAGGAGCCCCCCTATCGTAAATGGTGGATGAGACTCTGTCCAGGCACAAGGATTCTGGGATCAGGAACCTCCACAGACCATTTTATTTTAGTTCTAGTTGTTTGTGGACCACCACTCACAATCCCTTGTCTCTCTCCAGACTGGAAGCTCATTGTGGGCAGGGAACATGTCTGCCAATTCTGTTCTAGGGTACAAGCACTTAGTACAGTGCTCTGTGCAGAGTAAGCACTCAGTAAATTCCACTGATTGATTGACTGTCCCTTTCAGTTCTGTTTCACTGGGACAAAGGGTTCAACAACCAATAGGCAGGCAGGGGTGTCTCATACTGCAAAGAACAGGCAGGAATTTTACCACTAAAGCCACCACGATATACTACTATAGATGCTATAGAATAGTGCCAAGCACTTAATAAATGCCATAATTACTATTATAGACCAGCAGAAGCCTGTCAAGGTAGCCAAATAAATAGCCCTTTGGGTCTTCACTGTCCAAATCAGCCAAGTATTTTCAGGATTCCTACTGAGTCTGGGCTTCCCACAAGCCTCTCTAGATGATCTGATGGCAGTCTTCACCACTGATCTTTATTGGTCCAGCAGGTATTCACCCACTTCTGGCTATTTCTCCCTCATCAATTAATCAATCAATCATATTTATTGCAGAGCACTGTATTAAGCGCTTGGAAGAGTACACTTTAGTAGGGTTATTAGACACATTTCCTGCTTATGCCTACAATCACAGAAGACTGCAAAAGGGACTCTAGGAACTTGCTTAAAGTTGCTTAAACTGATTTTTTAGTTGAAGAATTTGCTTCAAAATGTTGATTCTCTGCCAAAATGACCCCAGATCTCTCTGAACCCATTTCTTCATCTCCAAAATATGGCTCAGAGCATTCCTCTATTGTCAGAAGTAACAAATAATGGCAGCTTAGAACTTCTGTAATTGAAAATTTGAAGCGTGAGATGTTTACATAGTCTAAGAATAACTCAACATTGTGTTTACTTGTTTGTTTCTTCAACAGATACAAAGAATATCAGTTTTCACTCTCCAAGGCCTTCACAAAGTCGATTAGGAGGAAAGGATTTTTTATCGTGCACTTTGAAACAGAGAGACATTGAGTAGTAAGTTCATTGATTTTTCAGCAGTCCTAAAAGGGTGACATATAAATGCATTAAACACACAAATGCCTGGATTGGGATGCCAACCCCTGGCCCAAGAGATTTCCAGATTATTGGTGCCACTGCCTTAAGGCATTTACAGTTAAAGATGAAAATTAATGAGCGATATAGATGAAATGGCCCTCCCTTTGCTGGTACTGCCTCGGATCTACTCTGAAGACAAGAAAGTGGGCAGCCAAGCGGCAGTTGGGACAGCTGGCAACATTAAAAGAGAATGACTATCTAGCTAGCTGCGGTGTCCTGTGCCAAATCCGCACCATGTGAAACTCTGAATCCAGGCCGTCTGCCCACCCCAATCAAGCAGAAGCATCCACAACTTGCTGTACCCGATGGCCAACTGATTTATGCAAGCTGGTTTAATTTTGAGAACAGAGCCTCAAATGGACGAGGATCATCCAATTCTTCCTGGCCAGAGGACAGACTGGACCAACCCAGGGAAAACAAAAACAAAGATGGGATTACAAGATATTCCTCCTCCACGTAGCATCAGTTCAGCACGAACACCTGTTCCTGGCCCGAGATCATGGGAGCTGGCTCATCCTGGGGATGGACATTCTTTCTTGACAATAAGGTTAATTACCTGTCTCCCAGCCAAAGGGGGAAATGGAGTTAGTTACACCCAGAACAAAATAAACGTAGAATGCTGAACCCTCTCATTAGGGGATTCTGTATTCAGAAATGGATCCATAGACTGACTGCCCAATATGCCTGCCCTGAGCATGATGCTTTTGATATTGTCTTTGCTCTTCCTCCATCTGAGCAATTAGGAATGGTGAAACATACACTAAGCGGTAACCATGCTTCTGATTTTCAGAAAGTAGTCATGAACGTGGGAAAGGTATGCAAATAGTAGAAAAACAACATGCCATTTCTCTTCTCTGTTCCCCCAGGCAAAGCTGCAGCTTAAACAACAGAATCTAATCAGTAAACCTTACAGATGCCAAAATTATACAAGCACACTGCCTATTTAAAATGTCACATCTCCCATCTAATATAAATATTTGCCTTCTGCTCAATCTCCTGAAATGTATTACAAATTAGGCTAAAACTCAATTCACCTTACTACTTTTTTTTTTCTTTCCAAGTGACCTAGATTTTGCAATGGGAAAAACGTGAAGCCTTGGTGATATTTTCAATAACCATGAAAAAAGAGAAACATGGAGTTCTTCAAAGTCTGGTTTGCTTTTCAATAGGGGTTTTATAAGTTTTTTCATGAGGGATAGTCTCAACTAATTCATTCAAGTCAGCTGAGGCTTAATTCATTCTCAATGGGTTTTGGACACAATTGCAGCAGTGGCTGTTATCTGATTCCAAGAAGAGCCATACTATTGAGATTCCTTTAAGAGAGATCAAAAGTTGAGTAAAGAAATAGATCTGGTAGTGAGAAAAAACACAACTCTTTTAGCAGTTTTAAAGGAACAGGGAGGGAATAATGAAAATATATTTGGATATTACGTGATATAATCTAAAAGCAGATAATGCAGTCACACCTTTCTCAGGCCGAGCCCATTCTAATACTGATGTTCTCATTATGAGCAGGAAATGAGAAATTCAAGTGCCCCTTTGCTGATATATGCATTCTCATGTCCTTCAAAAGATTCATTTCATAAAATAAATATACTGACTATAGAACCTAACCCCAGAGGATAGTATCTCATTTTATCACAAACTGAGTTGGCTTGACCAGATAAGCACCTGTAAAAAATTGTGATGTACTTCACTGAGTCACTTCTGACACAGAAGCCCAAGTTGGAAGTTCTTTACCTTTGTGATAGGTGACCTATTGTTTGGGTAATATCAAGGATGGTAATTGTTACCAGTCTATGATGATCTCAGATTGTTCTCTTTAAGGCAAAGTCATTACATAAGATGTGATGGTGATGGGCCTTCAATGAGTGTTAGAAACTGAATCCCTGGTTTCACCTGAAATACCTCCAATCACATGTGGAGAAGCAGTGTGCTTTAGTGGATAGAGCACAGGCCTGGGAGTCAAAAGAATATGGGTTTTAATCCTGCCTCTGCCACTTGTCTACTGTGTGACCTTGGGCAAGTCACATCACTTCTCAGTGCCTCAGTTACCCCTTCTGTGAAACAGGGATTAAGACTGTGAGCCCACGTCTCGTGGTGGGCAGGGAATGTCACTGTTTATTGTTGTACTGTACTTTCCCAAACATTCAGTAGAGTGCTCTGCACACAGTAAGTGCTAAATAAATATGATTGAAACAGGGACTGTGTCCAACCTGGCAATCCTGTATCTACCCTAGTGCTTTTTACATTTCTTGGCACACTGTAAGCACTTAAGACTTTTTAAAATAATAAAAGCATCCTGGGCCCTATAAATACCAGACAGGGGACAGACTAGGTTGAAACCAACTACCTGTAGCATAATGATATGACTGGCCAATTTAATGCCAATGTGGCTCCCTGGTCTGGAAGAACATGGTTAGTTCTGGAGCATATCCCCTGGAATAGCTTTGGCTTAAAGCAGGAGTGCTACTCTTCTTTGCCCTGACCTGAACTTAGTGGAAGAAATGCAAATAACAATGTAACTGACATCCTAGTTATTTGATGTGCAATATGCTTCATTTAAAAAACAGGTTCTGTGGACAATGGTCTCTCTTCCTTCCCAAACCCCTTTCTCTTTCTTAGAGTCTAGTCTCAGAAAAACCTAAAAAATATAAGGTCTTTCAGAGGGCCCTTTTTACAGTATTTCCAGACCCACTGAATACATGGTGGTGGTTGAGATAGATGGTTCTTGGGACCAAAGACTGTTAAAAGATATTTAGAAGAGTTCAAAAATAGAAAGCACAAGAAGAAAAGCAAACCTGTGCTCATTTCGGAGCCACTTTCTTCATCACTGTCAAAATCTTCTAAATCAAGGTAATTGTCCACCTGGAAGAGGGGTTAAAATATTTTTAGGGATAAATTGAGCCAAAAATCAATTGGTCAACCAATTGTATTTATTGAGTGTTTACTGGGTACAGAGCATTGTACTAAGCATTTGGGAGAACATGATACAGCAGAGGTGGTAGACATGTTCCCCATCCAAAAGGACTTACGACAGATATTTAAATAATTCACAGATATGTTCTTAAGTGCCATTGGGGTTAATATCAAGTGCTTAGATCAAGTGCATAGGTGATGCAGAACAGAGAGGGGGTAGGGAAAATAACGGCATAGTCAGGGAAGGCCTCTTGGAAGAAATATGATTTTAGTGAGGCTTAGAGGGTGGGGTCAGTCGTGGTCTTTTGTAAATGAAGATGGGGGGGGGAAGCACTTCAACTTCAACCAATTCAGCTAACAATACCCAAATCATTAGTTAAATTACTTTCTTCACTATCTGCTGGAGTAAAGAAAACCAGTGAATGGACGTGTATTCTTCTTGGTGCCTTTCCCTGGGGTTCTCCATGATAGTACCTCACCTGTGGTAGCAACTTCTCCAAATTAATATTTATATTATTGAAATATTTAAAAAATTATTATGTGTCACATATTGTTCTAAGCTACAGGGTAGATATAAGTCAATGAGGTTGGGCACAGTCCCTGTCCTACCTGTGACTCACAGTCTAAGTATAGAGAGAGAACAGGTGTAATCCCCATTTTACAATTAAGGAAATAGAGGCATAAATGAATGACAGGAATAAACTTTGTTATTTGGGAATGGTGTGAATTTTGTCAACCATCTTATTCAAATAAAAGTCCAGGCATCTCTGAATTTAAAAACTGTTACTTCTATGTAAGGGAAACATTTCCATTTTCTACTTCAAGTTTGGTGTCACCATATTGAATTTGCTATTCTCAGTATAACAGCTTTCAGTTATTTGTCCTGTAATTCTGAGGGCTGATAGGCCCATTAGCAGCTCCAGCTGGTGTTTATTACACCACAGTGCTTTCTTACAATCACTTGGAGGAGCCACTGCCTGGAATGTAAAATAGGCAGTTGAGATAAATGCATTCAAATAAAAATCATCTGGACTAAGGACATCATGGAGAGGAGAGACCAGCAAAAACTAAGTATAGCCTCTTTGATAGAAAACCTCAAAAATGTATTAAGTTGAAACCCAGAATTAATGAACTTTAGAGGCATAATAATGGCATTTCATGGGGAAAATACAATTCCAGACTGAATATTCCTTCTCTTTGCACACCAACAAAATGCAAGGCATTCTAGGACACAAAACAGGAGACATTTCAGACCCACTTTAATTCTTTTCAAGTAAATAATACAGAGTGTGAATGATAAAACAGTTTCAATATTTGCATGGTTAAAACATACTGCAATAAAGGTGGCATAAGAAGCGACATGGTCTAGTGGAAATATCATGGGTCTGGGAGTCAGAGGACCTGGGTTCTAATCCCAACTTCACCACTTTGCTCTGTGACCTTGGATGCGTCACTTAACTTCTTTGTGCCTCAGTTACCTCATCTGTAAAATGGGGATTAAAGCTGTGAAACCCATTTGGGATATGGAACTGTGTCCAATCTGATTAACCTGTGTCTCCCCCAGTGCTTAGTACAATGTCTGGAACATAGTAAATACCTAACAAATACCATAAAAAAGGGCAAAAGTCCTCCTACCGAAGATAAAAAATGCCTTTAAAAAACTATCAAGACTTAAATATGAAATTGGTCATGATTTTCTTTACCTTTTTTCCAAATGATGCAGTTTTCCCTAGTGGCCTGAAACATGCTGAATTTGCCAATCAATCAATAGAATTTATTGAGCACTTTCTGTGTGCAGAGTGCTGTACTAAGCACTGGGGAGAGTACAATAAAATAGAGTCTGCAAACATGATCCCTGTTCACGAGGAGCTTACAGACTAGAGGGATCTCCCAGTTGATTTGTTTTTGATATGTTTTTACTTTTGATTAACTCATTAGTGAGCAATCAAAACAGATATTTACTTATTTTAATACACATATTTAGGAAAACAGGTCTGAAAATTGACTACATTGCTCCCCTCTTCCTCTCAGGAAATATGGGGTCATACACTCCCTCTTGAAATCTGGACAAGTATAGAGGAAATGTGAAAAACTAAGTCAATCAGAGATACATTTCAAAAGCCTTGAATTCTAAGCAAAGCTTTTAACCTAAGGAAAGAATTCTGCAACTTTATGAGATAGAAAGCAAGACAGCCCTGTTGTTTAGAACTCCCATCATCCCTTGCTCAGGCATGGCAGGAAGAGCCTAAAGTGGCAATGAACGGTTATTAATTGTGGTATTTGTTAAGTGCCTACCATGTGGCAAGCACTGTATTCATTCATTCAATCATATTTATTGAGTGCTTACTGTGTGAAGAGCACTGCACTAAGTGCTTGGGAACTACAAGTCGGCAACATATAGAGACGGTCCCTAACCAACAACGGGCTCACAGTCTAGAAGGGGGACACAGACAACAAAACAAAACATGTAGACAGGTGTCAAAACCGTCAGAATAAATAGAATTATAGCTATATGCACATCATTAATAAAATAGAGTAGTAAATATGTACAAGTAAAATAAATAGAGTAATAAATATGTACAAATGTATATAAGTGCTGTGGGGAGGGGAAGGAGGTAGGGCAGAGGGAGGGGGGCGATGGGGAGGAGGAGAGGAAAAAGGGGGCTCAGTCTGGGAAGGTCTCCTGGAGGAGGTGAGCTCTCAATAGGGCTTAGAAGGGAGGAAGAGAGCTAGGTTGGCAGTTGTGTGGAGGGAGGGCATTCCAGGCTAGGGGAAGGATGTGGGCCGGGGTCGATGGCGGGACAGGTGAGAAACGAGGCACAGTGAGGAGGTTAGTGGCAGAGGGGTGGAAGGTGTGGGGTGGGCTGTAAAAGGAGAGAAAGGAGGTGAGGTAGGAGGGGGAAAGGTGATGGAGAGCCTTGAAGCCAAAAGTGAAGAGCTTTTGCTTGATTCGTAGGTTGACAGGCAACCACTGGAGATTTTTGAGGAGGGGAGTGACGTGCCCAGAGCGTTTCTGTACAAAGATAACCCGGGCAGCAGAGTGAAGTATAGACTGAAGCGGGGAGAGACAGGAGGATGGGAGATCAGAGAGGAGGCTGATGCAGTAATGCACTGTACTAAGTGCTAAGGTAGATACAAGATAATCAGGTCCCACGTGGGGCTCACAGTCTAAGTAGAAGGGAGAACAGGAGACTTGACCAAGGTCACACAGCAGGTACATGGTGGAGCCAGGATTAGAACCCAGGTCCTCTAACTCCCAGGTCCAAGCTCCTCTTGGACTCCCAGCTGCTCCTCTGACACTGAGGCCCACTTCCCTGAACAGAAGTCACCCACTCCTCATGCCATCCAAGGCTCTCCATCCTGTCTTGCACCAACACAGCTGGAAGAGATTAAAGCAGTACCACTGACTTCTAAACTTTTAGAATGCTGGAAGGCTGTATTTGTGGCTGCTGTGACCATTGGACTTTGGATAATCTTACCCAAGTAGTGAGGAGCCTCATCTCCCATTCCCTTCCGCATTACACTGACTTGCTCCCTTTGCTCTTTTCCCCTCTCCCGGCCCCAAAGCACTTAAGTATATATGTATATATCTATACTTCTGTTTATTAATATTGATTCCTGTTTACTTGTATTGATGTCTTCTGTCTCCTACCCTCTAGACTGTGAGCCCACTGTGGGCAGGGATTGTCTCTCTTTATTTGCTGTATTGTACTTTACGAGAGCTTAGTTCAGTGATCTGCACACAGTAAGCACTCAATAAATATGATTTAATGAATGAATGAAACTATTTTAGCAACAGTATTCTTTCACTTCTTCACTGCTTTTATAGTAGTCTTTGTCATCTTATGGTGTGAATTCCTCAGGCTTCTCTTATGTTTCCACTGTCAACACCTTTCTTCTCGCTTATTCTAGGGCTGTGAGCCTATTGAGGGCCACAGATTCAGTGTAGTGCTCACCCAGCACTTACCATGGGGTTGGGAGGGCTGTAAGAGAGGAAGGGGAGGAAGGAGAGGAAAAGAAGAAGTAGGGAAGGGAAAGGGAGGAGACCTTGGAAAAAAATAAATCAAGTCTCACCTTCACCCCTCTATCCACATCTGGAATACCTTGGACAGAGACGCCAACTCTCTGGCCTTCATCCATCACTATCTGAAAATACAGCAGGGTTGATTGATGAGAAATGAAGAAAACAAATCATAGCACTTGGGCGTGCAGTTATGCTACAGGTCAAACTCTTCTTCATGTTCTGGGGAACTGTACATATAAGGTTGTGTCAGCACCACAAAGAAGCTGCATGCTCTACTAAGTTTCAAAAGGTCAGAAGCAGCACAGCTCCGTGGAAAGAGCCCGGGCTTGGGAGTCAGAGTTCATGGGTTCTAATCCCAGCTCCAACTCTTGTCAGCTGTGTGACTTTGGGCAAGTCACTTCACTTCTCTGGGCCTCAGTTACCTCATCTGTAAAATGAGAATTAAGACTGTGAGCCCTAAGTGGGACCACCTGATGACCTTGTATTTACCCCAGCACTTAGAACAGTACTTGGCACATTGTAAGCACTTAATACCAACATTATTATTATTATTAGGATCCCACTGCAATCTCAACTGCTATCTTGCTGTGGGACTGGTGACACTAGATGTAAATGGAAATAATACTTGTCTTCCAAGGGCTTCAGAAAGAGATGAAAGGCAATACTTGTCAAGCACTTTATGGTCTTAAAGGGGATGCAATTTATGGCTTTAATGCTAATAAAAAGACACTGTTCCCCTTCCACTCAGGACACAACCAAACAAAGGATCTGCAATGACCCTGCACCCTCGAGAAAAAGAGTGCATGATATAATAATAATAACGATGGCATTTTTAAGCACTTATTATGTGCCAAACACTGTTCTAAGCACTGAGGTAGATACAAGGTAACCAGGTTGCCCCACTTAGGGCTCACAGTCTCCATCCCCATTGCACAGATAAGGGAACTGAGGCACAGAGAAGTGAAGTGTCTTGCCCAAGGTCAGACAGCAAAGAAGTGGCAGAGCCATGATTAGAACCCATGTCTTCTGACTCCCAAGCCCCTGTTCTTTCCACTAAGTCATGCTGCCTCTCATCAAGTTCCATCTTATATAAATTCTAATTTTAAATTGCACACCTAGCAGGTAGGTAATTAAATCTGCGGCCACAAAAAGTGTACAACAGAAAATATCAATATATTCCCCAAAATTTAGTTGAGAGAAAATTTAGAGATGTTAGGAGGTGCATCACTAGCCATTACTGGAGCTGTCAACTGCATAGTTTTTCACTGAGTATTCTTTGAGGCCAATACTAAAAACAGTATGGGACAGATTGGACTACTGTTCTGATCCAGCATGGCATTTCTTACATAAACATATTACATGGGGTTTTGTAATATGGATTTGTTTGTTTTATTATTGGTAAGTAGGACCTTTTCAGGGGTTGCCTCTATTCTACGAAAGCACAGTACCTGTTCTTCTTCTGAACAATGTGAGTCAGAATGGGGTGAAGAATCTTTGCTTCTGATACTCTGGTCATTTATATCCTGTTTATTTACAAACTTAATTGAGGAAAGCTCATTTTCTGAAGAGTGTGGTTGAGATCCTCTGCTTTTGGCCTCTGCATCCTCTACATAAGATAAATACTATTTAGTCCATTGCCCAGCATAATTCACGTATCACACACATATACCCACACGTTTGTAACACTGAAGAATAACATTCTTCCAACCATCTTAAAGCGGCTTACAAGCAAATATTAAAAGGTACCTAAGACAAAAGTTAATTTTATTTACTCCCCACTTTACAGAAGACAATATCATGGAGTGGAACCTACTCTTTCTTTGCCTGAAGAAAACTACTCTTAGCACTTCAATACTCTTTCTTAAACTTCAGCCTGACAGGATGGAGTACTTGTATAGAATTTGTATTCTGCTTTTCCCTCAAACAAGGGGAAACTGTGGGAGAAACTGTGGCCAGGTAGTAAATAGCAGGTGTTGGTTTACTTTGAACTTCTAGGTGGCTTCAAGCAGTGATGAAGATTGCCTTGTGCAAAGATATGGGAAGCATCTGACTACCTGAGTTTGCTACATAAGTGTTCCTCTCCTTTCTGTTTCTATTTTTAATCAAAATCTTCTCCAACCGTTTCATCTGATCCCTAATGTATCTTGCTTTGAAATGTGTCAGACATAATACACTTTTTAAATCCAACAGCAACATTTCAGAGAGCAAGTAGGTTATTGAGACCTGAAAGAGCTTTTCTTTGGGCAATTCTGAGTCAAAACTTCAATACACATGAAACAAAAGTTTTTCTAAAGGTTTTAAAAGGTTCCATGATTGTGCAGCGATGGAATTTCAATTTCTGTTTGATACCGAGCAGGCAGCCTTCCAACAGAACACAAGGGTAAGGACCAGACCACCAGTGCAACCGAAAGTCAAAATGAAAGCTAGGAAAAGGTTGGAGTCCTTGAAATTATTGATTCCTTGCTGAATTAGGTAATGAACATATATCTATTATTTTCCAAAGAGTTGTGATATTTTTGTTCTTTTCTTCATTCTTTTTGAACACCAATACTGTGAATGAATGAGAAAGTCAGGCTAATTTTAGAGGCCATTGATCGCCCTCCTGTTTACTGAACAAGTGGAAGGAATGCTTCCACATTTTATAACAGGAAGACAGCGTAACATGGTGACAGCATGGGTGTCATTTTGCAGAAGCATGCTGATGTTGTATAATCTCAGGGTACTTCTCGGGGGAATAGAGGGGGCTCTTGAATTCCCCCTCATGCTCCAGACTCTTGCATTCTTGTCCAGGTCAGTGTGAAGTCTTGTCGGTAGCAAGAACCATGGCAGTGTAGGGCTAGCTAGACAGGGGACAGCTGAGCTCTGGAAAATTCAAACTGTTCATATAAAATTGGATGACTGGCCACCTTAATTTGAATACACAAGAATGGTGCCCCTTCCGAAACAGTATTCAGTATTTCAAAAACCTGTTCTCAGAAGTAAAATACAGTGGATTTTATGTCTGGAAGGAAAAAAAAATATTACGAGGAGGTGATTCTGTGTAATCCAAGAGAACTGCATAAATTTTGCTTCAAAGGGAGCAAGAGATAAAGCATTTGTGTCTATAACAAGGTTAGATACTCTGAAAGTCAGGGGTTGATTTCAGCATCACATACCTACCCTAGAGCTAAGTCCTTCTGGACTCTGATATTCACCCTTGATTTGTCCCGCCAAAACAGTTTATTCCACTGCTTCTTGATCACAAGCACCCCAGTTAGCTGGCCTCTCCCACAGACACTGTGGCTGAGATTAAATAAGCAATTTAAAAAACAATCAATCATAAATCAGAATAAGCCCAAAGAAGCTAAACTGGGGAGACAAATGTTTGGTCTAAATTCTCTTTTCAGTGTTTTGAATTCCAACTGTTTTATGATCTGTGCTTGAAAAGGGCATGGGGAGGAAAGGATTATCTCCCTCTGGCCAGCCTGGAATAATTGTGCTCTCCCCCTGGCTAGGTGATAATTGACTCATTATTCACAGCCATAGTTCTCAACTTGCCAAGGCCCAAATGCACAGCCCTGACGAAAAGTGTGTCAAAGGCCCTAAATATGGGACACAATAGCAGCAAGTTGAGAGGAGGATGAAATCTGAAATTTCTACTGTTAGTCATTTGCATTGAGGAGCGTGGAAGCACATAAAGTTTTGGAAGGTTGGAAACTAATTTGAGCATGACGGAACTGAAGGGCTTCATAACCAGATGACATATAAAGAGGTCAGTTTTGGGAGTCCCAACAGTAGAACATGGCGAGAACGAGGTACAGTGAGGAGATTAGCGGTGGAGGAGCGGAGGGTGCGGGCTGGGCAGTAGAAGGAGAGAAGGGAGGTGAGGTAGGAGGGGGCGAGGTGATGGACAGCCTTGAAGCCCAGGGTGAGGAGTTTCTGCCTGATGCGCAGATTGATTGGTAGCCATTGGAGGTTTTTGAGGAGGGGAGTAATATGCCCAGAGCCCGCACCCTCCGCTCCTCCACCGCTAATCTCCTCACTGTACCTCGTTCTCGCCTGTCCCGCCATCGACCCCCGGCCCACGTCATCCCCCGGGCCTGGAATGCCCTCCCTCTGCCCCTCCGCCAAGCTAGCTCTCTTCCTCCCTTCAAGGCCCTGCTGAGAGCTCACCTCCTCCAGGAGGCCTTCCCAGACTGAGCCTCTTCCTTCCTCTCCCCCTCGTCCCCCTCTCCATCCCCCCATCTTACCTCCTTCCCTTCCCCACAGCACCTGTATGTATGTATATATGGTTGTACATATTTATTACTCTATTTATTTATTTATTTATTTATTTATTTTACTTGTACATTTCTATCCTATTTATTTTATTTTGTTGGTATGTTTGGTTTTGTTCTCTGTCTCCCCCTTTTAGACTGTGAGCCCACTGTTGGGTAGGGACTGTCTCTATGTGTTGTCAATTTGTACTTCCCAAGCGCTTAGTACAGTGCTCTGCACATAGTAAGCGCTCAATAAATACGATTGATTGATTGATTCTAAACGAAACTGTTCTATTTTCCAACCATTTTTTCTCCTCTATTCTCTGGACAGTTGAGAATTCTTATTTTATCCTTCCTCCACTATGGGTTTTTTCCATGAGGACGGTCCTAGGGAAGTTTGCATCTCCATCAGTAATCACAAAGAGTCACCAAACACTGATCACATCTCACAGTAATAATAGTAAGAAGTAGGGTATTTGTTAAGCAGTTACTATATTTCAGATATTGTACAAAGCGCTGGGGTGGATAAAGGTAATTTGGGTTGGATATAGTCCCTTGTCCCACATGGGGCTCATAGTCTCAATCCCCATTTTACAGATGAGGTAACTGAAGGACAGAGAACTTAAGTGACTTGCCCAAGGTCACACAGCGGACAAGTAGTGGAGCCGGGATTATAACCCATGCCCTTCTGACTTCCAGGCCTAGCCTCTATCCACTAAGCCATGCTGCTTTTCTGTATCCTGGGAATGGAAACCCTGATGTCTGATTGGACCTACAGATATTTGGTCATAGCCAAATCAATCAATCAATCAATCATTTATTGAGCACTTACTGTGTGCAGAGCACTGTACTAAGTGCTTGGGAAGTACAAGTTGGCAACATATAGAGACAGTCCCTACCCAACAGTGGGCTCACAGTCTAGAAGGGGGAGACAGAGAACAAAATCAAACATATTAACAAAATAAAATAAATAGAATAGATATGTACAAGTAAAATAAATGAATAAATAAATAGAGTAATAAATATGTACAAACATATATACATATATACAGGTGCTGTGGGGAAGGGAAGGAGGTAAGACGGGGGATGGAGAGGGGGGCAAGGGGGAGAGGAAGGAGGGGGCTCAGTTTGGGAAGGCCTCCTGGAAGAGGTGAGCTCTCAGTAGGGCCTTGAAGGGAGGAAGAGAACTAGCTTGGCGGATGGGTATAGGGAGGCCAGGGGGATGACGTGGGCCGGGGGTCGACGGCGGGACAGGTGAGAACGAGGGACGGCGAGGAGATTAGCAGCAGAGGAGCGGAGGGTGCAGGGTGGGCTGTAGAAGGAGAGAAGGGAGGTGAGGTAGGAGGGGGTGAGGTGATGGAGAGCCTTGAAGCCAAGGGTGAGGAGTTTCTGCCTGATGTGCAGATTGATTAGTAGCCACTGGAGATTTTTGAGGAGGGGAGTAACATGCCCAGAGCGTTTCTGGACAAAGACAATCCAGGCAGCAGCATGAAGTATGGATTGAAGTGGGGAGAGACACGAGGATGGGAGATCAGAGAGAAGGCTGATGCAGTAGTCCAGACGGGATAAGATGAGAGCTTGAACAAGCAGGGTAGCGGTTTGGATGGAGAGGAAAGGGCAGATCTTGGCAATGTTGCGGAGCTGAGACCGAAGCCCTACACCCTTCTCCCTCCCTGGCTGCTACAATCATGGGAAGATGGAACTAGAAAAAAAACAGTGTAGGAAAGTTCCCTTAAATCCCTGGGTTCTGTCCAACCTAGGAGTTGCATGGCTTAGTGGACAGGGCACAGACCTGGGAGTCAGATGGTCATGGGTTCTAATTCTGGCTCTGCCACTTCTCTGTTGTGTGACCTCGGCCAAGTCACTTCACTTCTCTGTTCCTCTGTTCTCTCATCTGTCAAATAGGGATTGAGACTGTGGGACCCACTTGGGACAAGGTCTGTATCCAACCTAATTTGCTTGTATCTACCCAGTGCTTAGTACAGTGCCTGACACATAGTAAGTCCTTAACAAATACCATAATTATGAGTTTTAACTATTTCTAATAGTTTCTTCTCAAAATAACTCTACACTTAAGAGTTTACAGTCCTGAAGACGCTCAATATTTTGCCAGAATACATCCATTATGTTCATTTCATCTGGGCATGTTACTCCCCTCCTCAAAAATCTCCAGTGGCTACCAATCAACCTACACATCAGGCAGAAACTCCTCACCCTCGGCTTCAAGGCTCTCCTTCACCTTGCCCCCTCCTACCTCACCTCCCTTCTCTCCTTCTACAGCCCAGCTCACACCCTCCGCTCTTCTGCCGCTATTCTCCTCACCGTGCCTCGTTCTTGCCTGTCCCGCCATCGACCCCCGGCCCATGTCATCCCCCTGGCCTGGAATGCCCTCCCTCCCCACATCCGCCAAGCTAGCTCTCTTCCTCCCTTCAAGGCCCTACTGAGAGCTCACCTCCTCCAGGAGGCCTTCCCAGACTGAGCCCCTTCCTTCCTCTCCCCCTCCTCCCCCTCTCCATCCCCCCCGCCTTACCTCCTTCCCTTCCCCACAGCACCTATATATATGTATATATGTTTGTACATATTTATTACTCTATTTATTTTACTTGTACATAGCTATTCTACTTATTTTATTTTGTTAATATGTTTTGTTTTGTTCTCTGTCTCCCCCTTCTAGACTGTGAGCCCGCTGTTGGGTAGGGACCGTCTCTATATGTTGCCAACTTGTACTTCCCAAGAGCTTAGTATAGTGCTCTGCACACAGTAAGCGCTCAATAAATACGATTGATTGATTGATTTCTTATTTTTTTAATATATCACTGCCTTTATGTTGGTTTTGTGTTCCATTGCTTTAATTTTACTTACTTACCTGCACCAGTCCCCTCTTCCCACACCCTTCCCTTAAGTCTTAGATTATGAGGCCAGGAGACTGTGTTTCATTCTTAAACTGTATTTTTTTCTCAGTGCTTCCTACATTGCTTTACCAACATTGGGTACTTAATAAATTTGATTACTATGATTATTCCCAATTCTTTCTAGTATTTTCTCCCCTTCAGACAGACTTATGATTGAAGGAAAAATATCTCGGTCCTCAATGTAGCTTGTCTGTATCCTTTCTTGGGCATTCTCAGAGGACCTTACAACTGCCTATTTCTTTGAATACTGAGGGTTGGAAAGGGGATGGGGATGAATTATTTCTTTCTGTTATGAATCAATTCCTCTCATCTGTTAATCATTCTAATTGCTCTTAGCTGAGTCTAAAACTTTAAGACTAAAATGCTTAAAATGGATATATAGTCTTATTATATACTACCTAATAATCCAAATTTGCTACTTGTGCAACTCTTTAAGTAATAAATTGGAGAAGCAGTGTGGCCTAGTGGAAAGAGCATAGACCAGGGAGTCAAAGGACCTGGGTTCTAATCCTGGCACCACCACTTGCTTCTGTATGACCTGATGCCATAGTTACCTCATCTGTAAAATGGGGATTGAAGCTCTGAGCCCCATGTTTATTCTATCTATTCTATTTATTTTATTTTGTTAGTATGTTTGGTTTTGTTCTCTGTCTCCCCCTTTTAGACTGTGAGCTCACTGTTGGGTAGGGACTGTCTCTATATGTTGCCAATTTGTACTTCCCAAGCGCTTAGTACAGTGCTCTGCACGTAGTAAGCGCTCAATAAATACGATTGATGATGATGATGATGATGATGTGGGACATGGACTGTGTCCAACCTGATTATCTTGAATCTATTCCAGCATTTAGCACAGTACCTGACACACAGCATATGCTTAACAAATATCATTGAAAAATAGCTTTTTTTATATGTTTTTGATGGTATTTGTTAAGTGCTTACTTTGTTTCAGGCACTGTGTTAAGCGCTGAGGTAGATATAAAATAATCAGAGTGATTCACAGTCTTAATCCCCATTTTATAGATGAGGTAACTAAGGCACAGAGAATGTAAGTGACTTGTCCAAAGCCATGCAGCAGATAAGTGGCAGAGTCAGAATTAGAACTGAGATCCTCTGACTCGCAGGCCCATGCTCTTTCCACTAAGCCACGGCTGCTTATCAAATCTGGTCTCTAAAACAATTTTAGAGTCAAGATTAAAACTGTTATTTTACTTCATCTAGAATGATGGCATTTCGGACAATGTCAATTCACCCTGAGGGGCACCAAAGTAGAACCTGCCTCAGTCTATAAATGGAAAACAAATTAAACCCACCAGAGAGAGTTGCCTTGGAGACCTTCTTTGGGTGAATTTTGTGGGCCAAACTCAACTCAGACCTTTCCCAGACCAAGCCTGACCAGCAGGACAAAATAAGAGATCTGCCTATCCAAATCTCCATCTGTTTTAAATTTTGGGAGTGTGGTTGAGCTATTTATCCCCATGTGGCTCAGTTGGCCTGTGCAGCATGCCGGGCAACCTCAGCATCAGTCGGCATGGGAAGAACAATGAGGAATGAAATGTCTCCTTGTTTTGGATTTACTTATTTTCTTGTCCCTCCCTCTTGCAGCATGCGCTTTCAGCGACGCACAACTGAGGAGAAGGAGATAGTCCAACTTCACTCAAAGGCAACTGGTTTCAGCTCTTTGCTGTCCTGATCTGTGAAATGGAGAAGCCCCAGAGAGTCACTCAAGACTCTACTCTGGGTACACAGAACATCTCTGGTAGTCTAGGAAACAGAAAATAACAGTCCCCCCGCCTCCAATCCAAATCCCCATTTTTTTAACCATATATAATCCAAGCTAAAAAATACTATAAAGAGATCAATAAACATGTTATGTGTATGACTCCACATACTATGGATTCCATGAAAGGAACAAAATGCCACAAGAGTAGAGGAGCGGTGTTGCCTAGTGGAAAGAGCATGAGCCAGAGGACCATGATTCTAATCCCAGTTCTGCCAATTGCCTACTGTGTGAACTTGGGCAAATCACTTAACTTCTCTGTGCCTCAGATTCCTCCTCAGTAAAATGGTGTTTCCATGCCTGTTCTCCCAAACCTTACACTGTGAGCCCCATGAGGGACAGGGACTGTGTCCAAACTGATTAACCTGTATCTACCCCAGAACTTGGAACAGTCCATGACACATAGTAAGCACTTGATAAATATAATAATAATCAATTAATGGTATTTACTGAGCACTTACTATGTGCACAGTACGTTACTAAGCGCTTGAGAGATTGCAATACAACAGAATTAGTGGACTTGTTCCCTGCCTATAATGAGTTTACAGTCTACAGGAGGATTGATAATGCCACAACTAATAATAATAATAATAATGATAATAATAACAGAGTATTGTAATTGGAAAGATTTGAATCTCTTTTGAGTCATGTCATTTAACCAGAATCTATGTCAACTAGACAATAACACATTTCATTGGCAAATGCCTTAAAACCCAAATACTAGATATCCTGCAGTTTGCTTCTCATGTAAGCATATGGCCTTTGCCAAAATAAAGTTTCCTGTTTGCGACCCCTTTTGCTCAGCTGACCATTTCATAGGAAATATTATTCTTCTATGGTTGAAGAATTTTGCTAAAACAAGCCAGATTTGAATACATGCCCATTTGGCTGCATAACAAAACATGCGCTTCTGCCTACCTCAGGTGTCTGCCTGTATGAGCAATCCTCTATTTTTCCACGAGGCAAAAAAAAAGTGCTTTAGAGCCAAGATTAAAAATAATGCTCACATGAACGAGTAAATTGAGGGACAGAAACAGTGCATGTGTCTTCTTACGTGCGTTGTTGAGAAAACAATAGATGGGGTTATTTAAAAACACCAGAAATCAATTCTTGGGAGTGAATTGTCAAATTTTTAGAATTCAATTGGCCTGAAAAGGTTCAAAACGATATTACAGAGATGTTCTGGTTGAAAAGTGCAGTGGAAATAGCTCACTATGATGAGAAGTAACGCCAATGTTTTAAGACAGGCTTAGAAGCCAATGCACTGCTAATGTGGCAGCTTTAATTTAAAAGTTTTACGATACAGCATTTTACTTTGGCAACTAGGGTATTCAAAAAGTCTACAGTCTAATAAGGTACTATGTATCAAAAATTTACTGCCAACAAAAAAATGCAATAATGGAAAATCTGGAAAAACTGAAAATATATTTTCATTGCCCTATACCCTATTTCAGTTAACCTAGAGCAGACCTAGGGAACAGGTGAGCACTAACAGAAAAACCACAGATGTGTATATACAGGGAATCTCAAACAACAACTTTTGGTTGAAGATTTATGCCAAAATATCCTGAATTGAGCACCTTTGTCAGCCCAAAAACCTATGATAATTGAAATGGAAAAAATGTTCTTCTCTTACTGAACCAGCAGTTTTCTCTTTCATAATGTACTTGATTTGTTCCCTAACCACAGTGGTTGAGTGATGAAATAAGAAATAAAGCAAAAGAAAATTGTTTTATTACAACTTGCAGATGTTTCCCTAAAATGAATGGATAGTTTAAAGTTGCTGAAGTTGTATTTTAAGACTCTTGTTACATATTTGTCAATTACTCTGCCTCTTTCCCTTTAATGTTCCTCATATTTGACTTTATTATGATAAAGAGGTTACATTCAGATAGCCAATGGATTTGCGTTCAATAGAAAAATGCAAATCTCTTTTCTACCATTTGATTATTTTTAGCAATACTGCAAAATGCATCAATAGAAAGCTTTGAAATGACATTGTTCCCTATTTGAAGTTTTGCTCAAATTCCCTCAAAATGGCATATTAATATAATTAGTTTTATTGAACGGCCTAGACGATTTTATTGGCAAGGTCACTCATATGATACCTTCTAGAAATTTCTCTTGAGGTTAACCCCCATCCCATGGGCCTATTTTTTTTTTAAGTTGGAGTGAATTTACTAGGATTCTCTGTGATATTTTCAGCTGTGCTTTTTACTGCTCAGCTCATATTTGTAAAAGTCCTTCCAAAGCTGTCTTTTTTTTAACGTGGCTAACAACAAAAAAAAGGAAGCAGACAGATATTGCCAAATGGACTGTGAACTAAAAACACCACTCAATATTCAGTAGGGAATTAAATAATTCTGATAACAACAGCACAAAAATGTGGCTTGAGTGCCACCTGGAAGCACCAAGCTGGTCAGTTAGTTTCCAACTTCCTCTCACTGGCAATCTGCCAGTTGCAAAAGCATCAAAACAATGTCAAAGTTGATACTGTATTTCTAGCCATCTATAAAAAACAAACTGGGTACACAGAAAGCATTATTTTTCTGTTTGTTTTTATAAGGGAAAGCTGTTTTTCCGCTCTGTTGAAATTCCTTGAAGCTGGTAAGAGGCCCAGTTGCCTTTGTACTATTCTCTGTGGTATTTTTCTTCTGTGCTTTTCAGATTCATCATTCAGGTTGAGAAAAGCCTCTCTCTGCTCCTTGGGAAAGTTTAGAGATGTGATTTCTCCAAAGTCAATAATCCAGACAAGCATGTGCTCCAAATGGAATATTTAGACCCAAATAAATTGCCTTCTATCATTAAAAATAGGCAATGGGAAGGTTATGGAAGGACAGATTATGTTTTTTAAAGCATATCTGAAGGAAATGTGTAATTCTGAATGAAAGTGCTTTACAATCAAATTGAGGACATATATAAAATAAATGAAACCACAAAAAAGGATTTTGAAATGGAAATAAAATGATTTGACCTAAAGGATAGTAACTGAACATGAGGACAGTGGTGTTCATTACAAAATAAATGAATGAACTGCATATTTTAGTCAAATAGAACTCACAAAATTAATTGGAAAGGGGAATGCTTAAAATTAGGGATTGAAGAGGTAATGTAATGCTATAACAAAGACAAGAAAGGGCAGAGATTATAAGAGCTAAAAAGATGGGAAGTGAAGATTCATCTAAAGTCCCTTAGCACTGATAATTATTTGATAAAAATAAACAACCTTCCCAGAAGCTAATACTAGCCTGAAGCATAAAATCAAATCAGAGCAACTAGTTTTCTCTGTGAGAAATGAATTAAGGGATACCTCAGACATAATCATTTATATAACCCTTCCTGGATGAGTTGAAGAAGTTTAAAGTCAGTTTTCCTTGCAATATACAATTTCTGTGTGAGATATATAACCAATAATTATGGCTCTTTGGGAGCTGAAAAGAGGGCTTTACAAATTGGTCTGTGTGATATATTTGTATGGATTGAAGTTTGAAGAGATTCTCTAAGTCTGTCTTTGGTGAAGAACACATTTTTGGCCAAAGGAAAACAAGATTAAGTCTCTTTCTTCAGCAAAGAGTTGTGAAGCAGCACTGGGGGATAAGGGTGTTCATTACCAATGAAGGCCTTTTTGAGCTTTAGCCACCTTAGCCATGTATCTGTCAAATCTACACAGAGGTCAACTATTCCATCTGATGTCTAGAGGTGTTCCACATGTCTGGCTTTAGAAGTTGAGACTATGTATTTAAGGACAAGCCTTAAAAAAACAAGTTGGATATGTGAAAGGTGATATGAAGAGAAATGTGAGAGTCTTTTTCTTCCCATAGATGGGCATGCTAGAAAGATCAATTTAATTAATCAAGTTTACAAGAAAGATTACAAGAAAGGACTGGTGCTTAGTCACAGACTCTCTAGCCAAGATAATGAGAATAACATTATTAAAGTTTTAAAGTATTTTAAAGTATTAAAGACCAAAAATAGATCTGGGCACAATGATGCCATAACATATTTTCAGCGCTTCACTCAATGTTTCCAAATTTTAAAATGTCTAATCAACTGTCTGGTAAATGGTTTTTACTGTCACATACATGGCATAATATAGCGTACAAGGGGTGACAGCAGGTCCTTTCTCCAACAACAATAATTCTCCACCATTCATTCATTCATTCATTCAATCGTATTTATTGAGCACTTACTGTGTGCAGAGCACTGTACTAAGCACTTGGGAAGTACAAGTTGGCAACATATAGAGACGGTCCTTACCCAACAACAGGCTCACAGTCTAGAAGGGGGGGACATACAACAAAACAAAACATCCAATGCCCACATCAGCTGTCCCAGACATTTAACTTCTCCATCAACCTCCTGTCCCTGCTTCCTCATCATCTCTTTTCTTTAATGACCTGGGCACATACTTTATTGATAAAATTGAAAGCATCAGGCATGATCTATCTAAACTCTCCTGCTCCTTTCCAGTCCTTCTCTCCTACTGTGCTTCTATTCCTTATCAAAACACTCCCCCCTTTCCTTCTTTGCTCCCTGACTACCATATTCAACCATTCAGCTGTCCAATAGCTTCTCCCCAGCTTCACACTACTTACATAATTTATTTATATTTCGTCTGTCTCCCTCTACAAACTGTGATCTCCTTGTGGAATGAGAATGTGCCTATCAATTCTGTTGTACCACATTCTCCCAAGCACCTAGTACGGTGTTCTGCACAGTCAGCACTCAGTAAATACCACTGATTGGTTGATAGCTATTAAAAGCTGTGAAACCCAATTTACATAAACCTATCTCAAGTGAGAATTACAGCACAGTAATAAATCAGAATGACTTTCCACATCCTGACTCAAAACTGAATTTCTTGCATAAGACTACGATTAATTTTTGTTTCCCCTGGAAATTTATTTTAAATAGAAAAGCTGACCCTTTAACAGTACTGTAAAGAAAATGAATTTCATGAGCATGCTGGTTTGTACATGGTACAATAATAAATCCATCAATATATAAATCAATTGTATTTATTGAGTGCTTACTGTGTTCAGAGCTCTGTATTAAGTGCTTGGCAGAGTACAATATAACAGAGTTAGCAGAAACGTTCCCTGCCCACAACAAGCTCACAGTCTAGAAGGGGATACAGACATGACTATAAATAAACGTTACAGGAATGTACATAAGTACTGTTAGGCTGAGGGAGAAGTTAATGAAGGGGACAAATGAATCAAATGAAAATTGAAATGGTAAAGGACTTGGTAACCTAAGTCTACTAAAGAAATATGGAAAAATGTTCATAGATTCTACCTGAAATTCTCTTGAACTTAATTGGAGTACATCATGTGCTTCCAGACTCTCAGTGCGGATTTACTCCACAGCAGGATATGCATGACAAGTGCTCTGTTACTTAAACGATTTAAGAGAAACCAGGGAACGGCATTCAGATGGATACATAGTCATCTCAGGAGATTGAAACTCTGTAAATTACTAAGGAAGTTTGACTGCACTGATATATCCTCCAAGATCCTAAGATGACTCCATGATGACACTTATTGGCAACATTAGAACTGGTGGGGCTTTCATTGATCCTTTTCCTCAACTCTAATCAGTTAAAACACAAGTTGTAAATTAAGCTCAGTCTTGGCCAGTACAGGATACCAAGGGTCCTGTCTGGAAGCTGGAAGACCCAACAGGACTTGGATACTCTACAAAACTCGTCCCACTCCATGTGCTAAGAGCATTATCAATAGTACTTGAATTCAGTACACAGGAGCTCCCTTTTGTTAATGACTATGATCTCAAGGAACATACACAAGAAAATATGCAGAGGCAGATAATTATAAATCACTTTTCAGAATCAACAAAGCACTACAAACCAATAATTAACCAGAAAAAGACTGTAGAGAAGCAGTATGGCTCAGTGGAAAGAGCATGGGCTTTGGAGTCAGTGGGTTCAAATCCTGACTCCGCCAATTGTCAGTTGTATGACTTTGGGCAAGTCACTTAACTTCTCTGAGCCTCAGTTACCTTACCTCATCTGCAAAATGGGGATTGACTGTGAGCCCCCCGTGGGACAACCTGATCACCTTGTATCCCCCCAGTGCTTAGAACAGCGCTTTGCACATAGTAAGTGCTTAATAAATGTCATTATTATTATTATTACCTGATTATACCTGACAAGCCCTAAAAATAACCAAAAATTTCCACAGATAAGACCTTTTCTGGGAATGACTTGGGGGGAAATTAGAGGTCAGCAGGGAACCAAACAGCTACTCTGTGATAAGCTGAAGAAGGGGGATGGGAAGGAGAAGAGAGAGAAGGCAAACCAAGAGGGCAAAAGAAATGTTTAAGACACCCTAGAGTAAAATCCAAATATAACACATATGTGGAAACCTGGAAGAAAGCAGAAGCAAACTCGTTGATGAGCAGACAATTTCAGATCAGGACACTGAGGCAAAAATGAAAATGATACCAAACATGCATGTGATATGGAAGGGATTGTTAGTCAAACAATCTTAGCACACTAATTCACAATGACAAAAATCTCAACTGTTAGCAGTATCATTATCAAAATACAAATAACTCTCTCACTCTCTTGCTTGCTCTCTTTAAAACACACACACACACACAAAGCATATTTGTCACGAAGTGCTTACATGAGCTACACTCCCATATACAAATCTCACTATCAGTAAGGATAAAATATATCTCACATTAGTGAAGCAACTGAACATAGTAAAAGCAAGTTAAACGCTTGAGGGAACTAGATTCTTAAAATAAAAATAAAATAAAATAAATAAGGTCATTGTGGCTACGGATTTCGTGCTCTACTGACCTACTTGTAATTTAAGCTAGCCACCTTCTCAGGGGAATATGCTTAGGGCTATCTACTGCTCCAGCTCCAAGCCACCCACTTAAGTTGTTTTATCAGAAGACCAGTTTAGCTATAATGAAGTTACTTATGTGTTTAAGATAAGAAAATGGGAATCTGCTTGTTTAAAAACAGATTTTGTACTCACAAATCAGAAATCCTTTGTGCTTGTAAATGGCGTTTTCCCAGGTCATTACTTTATAACATGAACCAGTACCTTGGGGTATTTTGAAAAGGGTAGGGGAGAAACCCTCCTAAAGCCTGTTTCAAAATGCAGCTGATGTGACAAATAATCATTTATCAGGTAAATTATAACAGCAATTTGAGGCCAAATTTTAAAGTAAGAATCAAGCCAACATAGATGCAACACATGTTTAAAGTGTATGTATGCATGCCTAAACATAACCCAGTGGACAAAGATACACTATAAAATATTTTTAAGCCCTCTGCCTAATTTTTAACACCTCTGATTTCTTTTATTCCCGGACACTTGGACCAACATATAGTTTTGTGATTGCTTTATTCAAATACATTATTTCAAGCATCCTGCTGTGATTCCATGAATTTATCTTTGACTACAGCTGACACAACTCAATGCTGCATAATGCTTGAGGGGGAACTTATTGCTTGTGAGGTATGATGACCAGCTCTCTCCTGGTTTATGAGAAAATGTGCCATTTACGTGTTTGTTACTACTGGCTGTGGTGTTTGAGAGATCATCATAACTGGGGAGGAAGCTAGATGTCAGAGTAAAAAGTCCTCTGAGATCGATCCACTATTCAAAGCCTATATGGAATGTACAGAATTATTTGAAAATTCTATCTTTCCATGTCTCTATGCCATGTTGTGTGACTGCAGGTTTTCCCTTCAATGTTACCTTTTGAAAGATGAGAGAAAGTGCTCAGAAATTCTTCATATGTCTGCTCATGGCAATTGATAAACTGACCAAGGACAGCCTCGATCAAATGGTCTTCAGTCATGATTCCTGACCCTGACCTTAGAGGAGGTAGGTCTATTTGAGCAGCCTTTTCACCTGCAATATAAAGAAAGGAATTCATTTTAAGAGTGAATTGTGTAAAGTCCCTCTGTCAATTCTCGAGTCACTGTACAAGGAAAATTCTAAGATTCCTTCAACTTTGGGAAGAACACAGAAATAATTGATAAAACAGGAAACTGCCTTTATTCTCCCTTCCTCAATGCTGATTTTCTGGCAGCACTGGGCAAGTCACTTAACCTACTCCATTCTCTCCACCTGTCATCATCCTAACTCTGTGTTTGAAGAGTATTTGGAAAGTAGAAGGAAAAAAACTGAAGAGACAGAATGTTTCTTATGTGTGGGCCAGATTATTTTCTCTATAACCTTGCCTTCCACATTTTGGCAATTGTTGGGACTTAGCTTCTTCTACTCTTTTCAATCTCTTTGGTTTGTCATTCTGAGCCTAAATATAGACAATTCATCTGCTGCCTTCCCTCATTTTTGCCTTTAAATCATTATGAATTCAGAGGTAACTTCTATTTCATTGAATTAGGCCTGGAATTCTGTCACTTAACACTCTTCCCGTGCTTAAGGATTTGTTCTGAAGCTATGCTTCCTGAGGTAAAGTACAGAAATATAAGTTTTTGCACAAGATAAACCTGGCCCCAGGTAAAGAAACCCCAAAGAACCCACCTAATTCTAAAATCACTTGATTAAATAAAACAGGTCATTAAAGAGGGATTGGCAACTAGTACTTTGTTACAATTCAGCCCTAAAAGGTTAAAAAATGATAGCTAGGCTGGACCAAGCAGCTGGAGAAGCAGCATGACCTAGTGTATAGAGCACTGACTTGAGAGTCAGAAGGAACTGGGTTCTAATCCAGACTCTGCCACTTGTCTGCTATGTGACCCTAGGCAAGTCACTTAACTTATCTGTGCCTCAGTTACCTCATCTGTAAAATGGGGATTAAGACTGTGAGCCCCACATGGGACATGGTCTGTGTCTGACCTGATTAGCTTGTACCTACCCCAGTGCTTAGTAAAGTGCCTGGCTAATAATTGCTTCATAGGTGCCATTAGAAAAAAAAACACCAAGCAGGATGAGTTTAGCTTGATATTACATCCTTGGGTAGGTTTTTTGATTACACTAGAAATCTGATCAATTAAGGAATTGGGGGACCAACAGAGGGAATTGAGAGAAACAGCACTGAATCCTGGTGCTACAGCTTCTTTCAACTTTATTTTTTCTTTTTCACCTACACTACAAGCTGTGTTCTGGAGGTTTCTGGTAGTCACAGAAACATATCAGAGTTAACACAGATGCCACTAGAAAATGTCTAGGAATGGCCAGTCTCTCCTCCACTTTCCTGCTGTCATGTGGCCACTGAAGCTGATAATTTCCTCCTGTCATCCTGGCCAAAAATAGGGCCTTATTGGAGTCTCACTAGAGACTTTTTGGTTGCCAGAAGTTGCCCCTGAAATGTGTGATATCCCAGCCTAATGTAGGGATATATGATCACTTTATAGAAATCACAGGATAACTTTAATCACGAGCAAATATTCCCTGGGAATTTATTTAAAAGTAACATCTCCCCAATATCCCGCTGGTGAATTCTAAATGCAAACACCTCATCTAACTCCTGAAACTAATAAGCATAAATACACACAAGTATTTCAAAATTTTTAATTCCATTGAAGTATTAAGAGTGGTCTTTTGTGCCATATCTAAAATTACTTCAACTCTATAGCAGTAGAAGACTCATGGATTTAAATCAGTACTATATTTTCATTAACTTCTAAGGGCTCTGAAATATTTAATTTCACAAGTCATCATCATTTCAAATATGAATCAAACACATGTGTCTTGACATTCTGATTTTTTTTTACTCTACAAAAACAACCCAATATTAAACTCTCTAGGGACTGACGGAGCAGATAATCTCTTACCAGACAAAGTGGTTTATGCAAATTGTGGTGGTTTCTAGAGGAAGCAATGCTTTCAGCTACCATTCATTTATTAGGGTTATTTCTTTAAGTTATTGTTTCTGAGAAAAGTACTTACTCTAGGATGACTTATATGAATTATTTGATTTGATTATTTGATTTGTTTGAATCTATCTGATCCCCCAAAACCAACTGTAGGAAGACTCCATGAGAGAAGACTATGCCTCATATTAACTGCTTAGTCTCTATCACACTCTGGATGATTAAAATACTCTAAAATGACAACAATGAAAAATTCCACTTCAGCAGCACTAACTTATTGGTTGCATCCCCCTACTTTCCTCCCTGACAGAAAGAATCTATGGATTTGGATTAATTCACTGTTTGAGACAAGAGGATTAAGTAGATGGTTCTGGACCAGAGACGGCTATACTAACTCAGTGAGTGGCCAGAAGTGACTCTATTTTTTTCTCAATCAATAAGGATGGTGATGGAATCTCCTGTTGCAAATGATGGACAAGCCTCGGCCTGAGACTTCAGGTACAAGAACCAGTAACAAAGGAATTGATTATATTGATGGTGTTTGTCCTGAGTCACTCACATTCACACCCTCTCGTCCCTGATAGTCATGTTCTCACTGGAACACAAAATGCAACAAGCAAGTAGGAAGGCAGTTTGCAGCACATTACAAGCTGCCACAGAGTGCCCTCTCAAGAAGCAGCATGGCCTAGTGGATACAGCATGAGCCTGGAAGTCAGAAGGTCATAGGTTCTAATCCCGGCTCTGCCACTTGTCCGCTGTGTGACCTTGGGCAAATCACTTAACTTCTCTGGGCTTCAGTTCCCTCATCTGTAAAATGGGGATTAAGAAAGCAAGCCCCACATGGGACAGGGACTGTGTCCAAACCAATTATTCTGTATCTACACCAGCGCTTAGAACAGTACCTGGCACAACAGTAAATGCTGAATGAATACCATAATTATTAATTATTATTATTAATATGAGGACACCCTACTTACAGCAGAGTGGTCATTCTGGGCCAGAGTGGAGCCAAAAATTAATAATGACCTATTTCGCAAAGATCTTGACCAGTTGGATAAGATGCTAAGAACCATATTCTTCTTAATAGTGAAAACTGTGAGAGAAAATCGAATGCTATGAATAATATCACTCGATATGTCATATCTGCCTATCCATCACTTTCTACTCAATATTCACACCTTCAAAAACACAACTTACCACATGGCCATATTTTCAAAAGCAAGGACCTTATGATTCTAAACAACTTGAGGGCAGGTATTCTCTCAACATGTGTCTGTAGAAAAAGGGAAAACCAGGATTCTCTGCTTCTTTTAAAAACAAAGAAATTTTCCAGAGGCCCTAAAAGGGGGTGATGAAAAATAATCTTCTCAAATTGTAAAAGCTAAACACAACATGAAAACCTATATCTGCATTAATGGTGAAATAGCATTCTACAAAAACAATTCATTTTGTCCAAGGAAATGAAATGGGCAATTTTATCAATAGAGTAGATTTCCCATGATACTTTTACACAACACAAAATCCCAGTAAACAACTGAATACTAATTGATTGATTAAAAAGGTAACAATGGTCCCCATGAAAAAATGACTTCCTTCTTGATTTAGAGTTGAAACGATTGCATCTTTTGCTATTTTGCAGAAGGGGTTAGGGTTTTTTTTAATATTGGTAGAGGGTTTGGTGGGGCAGGAAGGAAGAAAATGGGGAGCAAAAGTAATATTTTACGGGAAAAGATCAGCAGCAGGGTCTTTATAATAATAATAATAATGACATTTATTAAGTTCTTACTATGTGCAAAGCACTGTTCTAAGCGCTGGGGAGGTTACAAGGAGATCAGGTTGCCCCACAGCGCGCTCACAGTCTTAATCCCCATTTTACAGATGAGGTAACTGAGGCACAGAGAAGTTAAATGACCTGCCCAAGGTCACACGGCTGACAACTGGCAGAGCCAGGATTTGAACCCATGACCTCTGACTCCAAAGCCCAGGCTCTTTCCACTGAGCCACGCAAGAGATTTCCATGTTGTGGGATTTAAATTAGGTGTGCACTGAGCTTCCACCGATGGCCCTAGCCTTTCCACATTCCTCTAGACCAGAAAACACTTTGGCACATGGGTCTGGGAAATGAAATGCAGGATGAGACATGGTAAATTTTCTGATGCCACACACTGATGGTCCTAGCCAGCACCTGACCCCCTCAATTCCAGATAACCTTGTCTAATCGGGTCTTGGTCTTACTCTACTTCCCTTTCGCCAGCTTCTCCCACCACCTCCAGTCTCTTCGTACCTCAGCCCTTACCAATGATAGGATTAGTGTCTCTATTCCTAGCTCCATTCCATCCACCAGAGCCAACACTAAGATAGTGAGAATCAGAGTAGATACCCCAGCTGATTAAGACAAACCAGAAGTGTTTGCGCTGAATCGCTGAGTAAGCTGTATTATCATGATTTCAATTACACAGGTATTAATTTACCAGAAACTAGCTAGTACAGAACTTCCAAAAACAATGTTTCACAGGCTCGATCCGGAATAAGGTGGAGAAGAGGTGGTTTACAAAATGTCCCCCAAATTAGTCAATTTGTCCCAGGCTGCCTCACCACGTTCCCTGCCTGCTCTGCTGTACTCCTCATAGGCCTAGCTGGGTTGGAGAAAATACTCTGCTAAAACCTATTAGAAGGATTTTCAGAAGCGGGTCTTGAAAATGGACACCCCTGTACAATGAATGATGATCTGAGTCTCAGGCTCACTGCACATGGTCTCATCATTAAAATCACACAAGTATTCTATAAGAATTTTAAAGATGGAAACGAAGCCTAGTACCTCTTGCCCCTTAAGCACTTGATATTCATCCACACTTAATATTCACCCACCCTCAGCCCCACAGCATTTATTTCATGTCCGTAATTTATTTATTCTAATGTCTGTCTCTCCTGCTAAACTAGAAGTCCCTTGTGAGCAGGGAACATGTCAACCAACATATACTGTCCCAAGGTTTTAGAAAAGTGCTCTGCACACAATCTGCGTGCAATAATGCAAATGATTACTCTGGAAATGATTTCAATTTAATGCAGAGATGGGAGGAACTAAGAACACGATTATAACACAAAATATTTTTTTAAATTGAGTGCCTACTGCCTCCATAGGACTATTACGGATATCAAGAACATGGAAGATATAGTCCCTGCACTCAGTTGGCTTACACTCTACCAGTCCTAAGGGAAAAGAATGAAGCAAGATTTCTTGGTTCTCACCTTGGCAATTTCTTCCAAATCAAAACAATATTGAATCAGATATTGGGGGGAAAAAATCAATATGGGCATGGAGGAGAAAAATAAAATAAGCATTATTAAATAAGGCAGATGAACAGGAAGCACAGAGGCAAGACAGAAGATTAATAAGTTATTTAGGTGAGTTAAGCTTAAGATCAAGGATGGCATCATACTACAAAAATCTTCATCTGCAGTGGCAGAATCCAGTACTATCATTTTTTTCCACTTTGGATAAGGTTTTGAGTATGGGGAATTCTAATAATAATAACAATTTTGGTATTTGTTACATAGCTTACTATATGCCAGGCACTGTACTAAGCACTGGGGTGGATACAAGCAAATTGGTTGGACACAGTCCCTGTCCGACATGGGGCTCACAATCTCAATCCCCATTTTACAGATGATATAACTGAGGCACCGAGAAGTGAAGTGACTTGCCCAAGGTCACACAGCAGACAAGTGGTGAAGACAGGATTAGAACCCATAACCTTCTGACTCCCCTACCCATGCTCTATCCACTGTGCCATGCTGCTATAAAATTATAAGTTTAAGAAGAAACTTTCTTTCCTGTTGAAAAATGTGCATTCCTTTCCTGTTCAGCCATCCAAGTTCTCATAATGAGGTTTCTTGAGGCTATCATTCATTAAGGTTTGCTGATCATCAGATTGCTTGAAGTCAATTTTATTTCCCAAAATAGTCTTCCACCCAGTTGTTTAAGACAAACCAGAAGTGCCTGCACTGAATCACTGAGGCAGGTCAGCTGAGTATTACCATGATTTCAATTACACAGTTATTAATTCCATTAAACAATGAAAAATGCAAAACACTAGGCACTTGGGCTTCCAGGGTCTCATAGACTTTCCTGAGCACATAGATTTGGATTTTTTTTTAAATAACATCTTGGAAAGTCACTACTTTTTGAAATCACCACATTTGGGCAAAATCATGCAGAAGTAGAGAAGTACCGTGGCTTAGTGGATAGAGCACAGGCCTAGGAGTCAGAAGGACCAGGGTTCTACTTCGGGATCTGCCATGTCTTAGCTGTCTGACTTTGCACAAGTCACTTAACTTCTTTGGGCTTCAGTTACTGCACCTGTTTTTACAGGTGGATTAAGAGTGTGAGCCCCATGTGTCCAATTTTATTAACTTGTATATACCCCAGGACTTAAACCAGCGTTTGGCACATAGTAAGCACTTAACAAGTACAATAACAATAATAATAATGCATACACTAGTCTTCACAAAACCACAAAAAAGCACCTTTCACGGGTTCAAAAATAAGCATTTTGTCTTGTAACATCAATTTGTAGGTGAACTCTGATCCTCCCAGAATGGTTTCAATTTTAGAATATTCAAACTCCAGCCAAGAAAATCAGATTTTTATGTCTTCAGTGATAGCATGAACTACAGTGCTGAGCATTTAACAGCTGTCACCTCCGCCAGTGCTCCTGCCAAACAGGGACTTTACAAAATATCCCCAAGATTCGTCTTCACTACTGTCATGCATTTGCTGATGAGTCAGTTATAAAAAGAGCTTTATTGGATCAAATTAAATTTCATGTTCAGGTTGAAAACAATAAGCTACAGAGTCAACTCAGTCCATGCTTAGTGTATCTCTGCAGAAAACCCGCTGTACAAGGAAACTGCCCTGTTAATTCAGATTCTACCCCCATTATCTTTTGTCCCCTAGCATCAGCCACCTGCAAGCAGGCAGAACTTAGTAAAAGTACATGTTAAAGTAAAAACAGCAAAACAGGCTGGGAACAGGTGCAGATCAACTGAACTAAATCAACTCAGCTTAGAAAGCAACTCGTAGAGCATGCTACGACACAGGGTCCTTCAAATCAAACTAGCCATTTCATTAATAACAAGACTGAGAAGTTTTTTAAGATGTTAAGATGTGCATTTCTTGGACTGAGATGTTTAACCACAGGAAAAATATAATCTCATTATCCCACATTCACAGGGAATGCTGGCCAACAACCAATATTCATGGCTAGTCAATTTTTAAGACTTCCAAATATACATAGATGCATTGCTTTAGAAGCAATCTTGATGGGTACTTTTGTCCATTCTCTGACACAAACTTAAATTCCACCCCAACCATAATTGTGGTAATTGTGGTATCAAAGTGCTTAGTTTGTGCCAATCACTGTTCTAAGCACTGGGGTAGATACAAGGTAATCAGGTTGGGCACAGTCCCTGTCCCTGTGGGATTCACAAGTCCTATTTTACAGGTGAGGCAGCTGAGTCATAGAAAAGTTATGTGACTTGCCCAACAGGACAGGGCAAATATGTGGCAATGCCAGAAGTAGAACCCACATAGTCTGACTCCCAGGTTCTTGTTCTTTCGACTAGATCACGCTGCTTCATCCCAGAAAGAGAACTGTGTTCACTTTCCTTACTTTCCAGGAGAGAAAATTTAAAGGTCTGGGAAAAGAAAAAAAGATGCATTTTAAACATTTTATCATGAACTAAATATATGCTATCTAAAAGACTGTACAGTGAAGTTCACCAATATTTTGAAAGGTAAATTATTGCTGTACTTATAGCTATAGCTGTCATTCATAGATGAATTTACGGATGTTATGACCCTAGCCAGTGTGCAGGTGTAGATCATCATCATCATCATCATCATCAATCGTATTTATTGAGCGCTTACTATGTGCAGAGCACTGTACTAAGCACTTGGGAAGTACAAATTGGCAACATATAGAGACAGTCCCTACCCAACAGTGGGCTCACAGTCTAAAAGATCCTTGCCTCCCTAATGGTTTTGGTCCCGTGTAAGATCTGTTTCTGCATCTCACCTTGCCTTTTGGTTCCCTGATCTTTGGGAGGCTTTGCTCAAGGAGAATGATCTCTCTTCCAATTTTGGCCCATCAATCATCAATCAGTTGCAGCAGTAAGGAGCCTCAAGGCAATTCCTACCAAGCAGAGATGTACTGCTTCCCTATTTCTTGATTTTACTCTTATTATTATTACTTTATTTTTACCCCATTACTTTTCCCTGAAGGTCTGTCTTCCTCCCATGCCTGCTGGATTATAAGCCCCAGTGGACTAGAGATGGCATGTGAATCATCTAGCCTTTTCATTTTTCACCAGGGCTTAATCAGCACAAGGCCCCTGCACACTGTGATGACTGCAAATGAGAAAGTGGCAGTTAAGGCTATGGTCTCCCAGCAATACACTGCTATTCTGCACCACCTGAGACTGTCCTTCACTATGTCTTTAACAAACTGCAATCTGCCCTTCCTGGGTTCTGTGTTCTACCACTCCATTCATTAGACAGCAGTTGCTAATACATGCTGCTGTTGTCCTTTCTTCTCAAATGTCTTGCTCAGAGAACATGCTGCTGTGAGCATTGTTTCAATGCTGGTGAACTGACAACATTATAGCCCTCTTGTTTGCATTCTTGTCCCACTATTTGGTGAGAATATGGTTCATAAGTAGCAGTGGTGAACTTCTACAGGAGATGAACGTGTCTTCTCTAGTAAATCAAGACCTCACAGCCCTTAGGAGCACTGACACCAAAACAACCTTGTATACCTTCAGCTTGCTTTGAAGTTGAATTCCTGTTGCTGCCACATTGTTTAGCAGTTTGCTGAATTCAGTCTGGCCTCTTTGATTGGATTGGATCGCTTTGCCTGGCTGTGCATTGCTGAACAGTACATTGACTAGGTAACAAAATTTGGTGACAGTTCTAAATTCTGTGTTGTTGATCCAATAACACATATCCAACAGATTCTCCCCATCTTCAAAAATTTATTAAAAGGGCATCTCCTCCAAGAGGCTTTCCCTGTTTAAGCCCTCATTTCCTCTTCTTTCACTCCCTTCTGCATCACCTTTGAACTTGGATTTGCATGCTTTATTCATCCCTCCCTAAGTCCTGCAGCACTTAACAATAATAATAATAATAATAATAATGGTATTTATTAAGCGCTTACTATGTGCTTACTATGTACACTGTTCTAAGCACTGGGGTAATACAAGGTAATCAAGTTGTCCCCGGGGCTCACAGACTTAATCCCCATTTTCCAGATGAGGTAACTGAGGCACAGAGAAGTTAAGTGACTTGCCCAAAGTCACACAGCTGACAAGTGGCGGAGCCGGAATTTGAACCCATGACCTCTGACTCCAAAGCCAGGGCTATTTCCACTGAGCAACGCTGCTTCTCTAACTTATGTACGTACCCATAATCAGTTGATTAATATTGTCTGTCTCCCCTTCTAGACTATAAACTCGCTGTGGGAAGTGAACTTGTCTATCAACTCTGTTATACTGTACTCTCCCAAGCACTTAGTATAGTGCTCTGTACATAGTAAGCACTCAGTAGATTGATAGATTGATTGATTCATCCAAAGCTCTAGTATAGTGGGGGTTTCCTTGGTGTAGACTGGTTGCAGAATGGTACATACTTCCACATTTCTTTCTCGGATTTACTGTCAGCTTGTAGCTGTGCTGAATCTGCAGGGCAATTTACATCATTCATGAGCGTGTGCCTCTAAAACTAACAAATAAAATGGGACAAGAAAAACCATGAGGACCCCATATTTGTTGAGAAATTTTCAAAAATTTTAAAGAAGATTGGTACTAATCTAGTGTCCATGGTTTAAAAACTACTTTAGGATTAGGTGGTTTATAAAGACAGAACTAAATGTGCCCTTTGATTTTTTTAATGTAATTTCCCTCATCATTTTCTCAATGTTCAAAGAACAGAAAAAACAGGTACTTTTGAGTGTGAATGAATTCTGAGCAAATTTCTATGGAAATTTCTGAAATACTCAGAATCAAAAGGAGAGTTGCATATTTTTTTCTGTTGACTTCATTTTGTAAAATATAGCTCATTATATGATGCACTTCCTTGTTCAAGAATACTTTTCTCTATTTTTTGTCCAAGCATTGAAATTTGCATTTTCAGAGAGAAATCATATTGGTCATTCTGCAGGCTTCTGTATTTTATTAATCATGTTAAATAAAATTGGCAACTGTCATACTTTCTCCTCGTAACCAATCAATCATGCTTACCAAATAATATTTCTTTCCCCTGTCAGGTTCCTTCATTTCCTCCTTCTTCCAGACCAGTTCAGTAGGTATTCAAATACTAATAATTCATTCAAAACCCAATCTATTTCATTCCTAACAGCAATAACTTTATTTCCTGACAACAGTTGTCAAAATAGAATAAGCATTCTGTTTTTGATGCTCCTCCTAAAATATTATGGAATAACAATAATAATATGCTATTTGTTAAGCACTTACTATGTGCCAGAAACTGTACTAAGAACTGGGGTGGATACAAGCAAATCAGGTTGGACACAGTCCTTGTTCCACATGGGGCTCACAGTCTGAATCCCCACTTTACAGATGAGGTAACTGAGGCACAGAGAAATTAAGTGACTTGCCAAAGGTCACACAGCAGACAAGTGGCAGAACAGGGATTAGAAGATTACCAGTGCTCCTAACTCACTGGGTGACGTCAAATAGGATACTGTTCTTAACTCCACAGAGACCAGTCTGTTCAGGCCCAAGTGTGCTGAGCTCTTAGGCTTTGACCACTACCTCCTCACTTATGGCTCTCATGGCTCAGAATCTTGCCTGGTGCTGGAATGCGGAGCAGGTGAAGAAAATAAGTTTACCTTCCCAATCTGAGAACACCGGGAAGGCTGTGGCAGTTTGGAACTATGAGCTTGGAGTACAGTGCTCTGCACATAGTCAGTAAATCAATTGATCATATTTAATAATAACAATAATAATAATAATAATGGTATTTGTTAAGTGTTTACTATGTGATGATGGTGTTTGTTAAGCATTTACTATATGCCAAGCACTGTTCTAAGCGCTGGAGTACATGCAAAGTAATCAGGTTGTCCCATGTGGGGCTCACAGTCTTAATCCCCATTTCATAGATAAGGTAACTGAGGCCTATGAAAGTTAAGTGACTCGCCCAAGGTGCCAAGCACTGTTCTAAGCACTGACATACTGAGTGCTTACTTTGTGCAGAGCACTGTACTAAGCACTTGGGAGTATAACAATATAACAATATACAGACACATTCCCTACTCACAGTGAGTTTAAAGTCTAGAAGGGGAGGCAGACATCAATATAAATTAATTAAGTGTACAAAGTAATAAAGTAAGTGCTCAATGAATATCATTAATTGGTTGGAGCAGTAAGGAGCCTCAGGGCAATTCCTGCCAAGCAGAGATGTACTGCTTCTCTATCTGTTGATTTTCTTTTTGTTAAATTATTATTTTACTTATTGACTTTAATCCATTATTCCACTCTGGAGGTCTGTCTTCCTCCTACGCCCTCTGGATTAATAATAAAAATAATTATGGTATTTTTTAAGCACTTACTATGTGCCAGACAGGCTAGAGACTGCATGTGAATCATTTAGCCTTTCATTTTTGCCCAGAGCTTAGTGGGTACAATTCCCTGAACATTGTAAGTACTGAAAAGCAAACAAGCTCTATTAAATGGGTAGTGTAGTGAACATCATTTTGGTTATAATGAATGAAGATGGGTTTTTCTCAAAAACAATTTTTCCAGGCTTGCCAGCGATGCCCCAAATCAAACAGCCATGACGCTGGTCCAGCGGAAAGCTCACCACTCTGAGAATCAATCAGGAAGGCTTGGACTCTTGTTGTGACTTTGTCTACTGACTCTGACTATCAGGGGTGAAGCTTTCTGACAGGAGAACCACCTAGGGCATCCCATAACGTGAACAGGCTCAGCAAAAATCCCAAAAAATAATCGGCTAACATGGGCAGTGAAGAATACATCAGAAACCAAGACAACCACCTCTCGGGTCAAGATGCAATAGTGCACCATGACAGCCGATGTCATGATAGTTTTCAACCGTAAATGGGTCCAGCTCATGAAAAAAATAATCTTTTTATTCATTTCACATTGTGCTGGACTCCTGTCTGCCTACTTTGTCATCCACGCCCCAGGATGGAACATCATCAACATCATCATCAATGGTATTTATTGGGCCCTTACTATGTGTGTGTACTAAGCGCTTGGAAGTGTGCACTACAACGGAGTTCACTACCCATAATGAGCTTACAGCCTACAAAAACAGGACTGTCAGGGGTAAAAGAGTGTGAGTGACACTGTACCAACCTCTAACACTCTATTTCTCATCTCACTTAACAGGTGACTGCATCAAACCAAAAGAATATCAAAGTACATATTCCAAAATTAGTCACACATAGTCACCTTTTTTCTCTGTTATAAATATCCCCAAATTGTTAAATATGCCCACAAGCAACCATGGGGAGGGCAAATGAATTTGGCAAGAAGGGCCTGAAGAATTCCAATTGATTTCTCAAGCAGTAACATGTTCCCAGCAGTGGGAACTGACTCGCTGGAGCTGCCTTTGGTTCATTCATTCATTCAATCATATTTATTGAGCACTTACTGTGTGCAGAGCACTGTACTAAGCGCTTGGGAAGTACAAGTCGGCAATATATAGAGACGGTCCCTACCCAACAACGGGCTCACAGTCTAGAAGGGGGAGACTGACAACAAAACAAAACATATAGACAGGTGTTAAAATTGTCAGAACAAATAGAATTATAGCTATATGCACATCATTAACAAAATAAATAGAATAGTAAATATGTACAAGTAAAATAAATAGACTAATTAAGCTTTACAAATATATGCAAGTGCTCTGGGTTATGTTCCAAGATTCAGTACTGAGACTGATTCACAAAATATTTTGACTAGTTAGAACATAATTGGGGTGGGTGGAACTGGAGGAAATGGCCTCAGCTCTAATGATCTTATATTTGATTTCGTAAGAGCATTCTGGAAATGTACAGGATAACGGTTGATTTTTTTTATGGTACCCACATGGGGTACTCAGTCTAAATTGGAGGGAGGATTTAATCCCCATTTTAAAGATGAGGCAACTGAGCACAGAAGGTAAGTGACTTACCCAAGGTCACCCAGTAAGCAATTGGCAGAGCCTGGATTAAAACCCAGGTCCTGATTCCCAGAACTATGCTCTTTTCACTAGGCCATGCTGCTTTTCAGCATGCTCTGGGAGATGGTTCCAATCTGGGCTTCTAAAACCATGACTGATGATGTTTTCTTAATGAGTTATCAGATGGAAAAGTGAAGAGGATCAGAAAGTACCTTTCCACCTATGCAATTGGAATTCAAGAACAATAACTGCACTCTTCCTCCAAGTGTCCTTCGGGTGCACTGTCAGAGGATGAACATGAGGTTGGCTGGATCATTCACACAATCGGAGCATGCCATTTCTTCTGGAAAGTTTCAAATGCTAAACCTTTTTTTTTTTAAAGAGTAGTTAATTTTCTCCCCCACCTCCTGGATTAGTCTAGTCCGGGAAGGGTTAAATCTGAAGAGTACACACTGCTGGTTTCTTCCTGCACCATCTAAAGAAAAAACGGTCACAGCCAGTTACCCACATGCGATCAGTGTTCATTAGGACATCTGTGCATGTGCATACAGATGTACACACACACACTCTTTGCTGTCGGCTTTCTGCTTGCCACGGTTCCACACTGCAGTCAGAGAGACTCTTCCCCACATTGCTGACATTTAATCCTGGTTTAGGCGCAAAGAGTTCAGGGAGGGGTGAGCTGTCCCTCCATTATTCAGGTAGGTCCAATGCCTTCATTTCTACCAAAACTAGCGTTTGGCGCCAAATTCAGAAACTTTGAAAAAATGTTTTTGCGGTTCTTCACAGGGGCTTAACCATTTCTAGTGGGTTGGGTGTCCAGATAAAGAAGGGATAATGGAGAATTTGGAAGCTGTGGTACTTTTGTAGAGAAGCAGCATGGCTCAGTGGAAAGGGAACGGGCTTTGGAGTCAGAGGTCATGGGTTCAAATCTTGGTTCCGCCACTTGTCAGCTGTGTGACTTTGGGCAAGTCACTTCACTTCTCTGGGCCTCAGTTACCTCATCTGTAAAATGGGGATGAACACCTGATCATCTTGTAACCTACCCAGCACTTAGAACAGTGCTTTGCACATAGTAAGTGCTTAATAAATGCCATCATCATTATTATTATTATTATTATTATTATTTTGTCTCTACACACTGCAGGAAGTCAATCCTGGTGCCCTCAGTGGACTGTGTATTAATCTTTGTGCACAAATGCTACCCTGGCAGAACTGTCATAAAGAAAACCTAATCCCAGTTTTACTGCTAGTGGGAATCAAATCATACATGCCTCTAAACTAATTAACCTTGCAAGGTGCTGTTAATTCATGTGCTAATCATCTGCAGTTAAGCAAAGTTACCTATTACTATGGAGCAATTAGAAAACACAGTAGTATTGATTAGTAAAGTGCAATCTTACTCCAGAGGCTCTACCCAAAGAAAAAAGATAGAAGTCTGATGTAGGAAATGGCAAACCCAAACAATAAGATCTTTCAATCCTTGATTCTAAATCACAACGTGGCTTCAAAATGAGGAACTATGACCCTCCTGCTGAGGAAGAGGTCCTTTGGTTTAGAAACAGCTTAGAAGTCTCATGGTATAATGTTTTGTTCTTTTTTCTTTTAAACATCTTTCTTTGTGAGATGCACTCGATCTGTTCTTCTAAAGCAATGCACTGCATTGCCATGATTACAAAAGAACTAAAATAAACCTAAGAAAATAGACATCTGCCAGGTTCAGTGAAAATACATTATGCACTATAAGATCTTGCCCTCTCTTAACTAAGCATATTAGACAAAACGCTTTTCTGTCCGACTGCACATAGACAATCAGTGGATCAGTGGTATTCATTCATTCATTCAATTGTATTTATTGTGCGCTTACTGTGTGCAGAGCATTGCAATAAGTGCTTGGGAAAGTACCAGAGAGCAATAGAGACAATACCTGCCCACAACGAGCTCACAGTCTAGAGGGGGGGAGACAGCTATCAATACAAGTAAACAGACATCAATAAAAATAAATAAAATTACAGATATATACATAAGTGCTGTGAGGCAGAAAGGGGGGGAAAAGCAAAGGGAGCAAGTCAGGGACACAGAAGGGAGTGGGGGATGAGTATTGATTAAGTGCTTACTGTGCACAGAGAGCACTATCATAGATGCTTGGGAGAGTACAACAGAGCTGGCAGTCATATTCACTGCCCACGAGGAGCTTATGGTCTAGAGGTGAAATTTAATACTGAAATCCATCATTACTGCTATAAATTGTGAGATAAATTCACCTAGAAAGTACCTAGATACACTGGCACTTGGGATTTGTAAGATCAACCACTATTCTGAGGCCCCTGAAAAAGCAATGCAGAGGTGTAAACAGCAGAGAAATAGAGGGGAGGCAGGTCACAAATGCAATAGTATCAAGCATTAATTTCCAAAACTGCTAAGGGAGTATTGAGTAACTTAAGCTCAGTTAGGAATACTGGGCAAAGCCTTTCTTGTGTCTTGTCAACAACACACACACACACTATTTACTTCAAAATGATTGTCTTTCCAATAAAAGTCCAAGATCACTGTGACACTGTAAAAATAAAAGCATAAAGGACCTACTGCATTAAAGTAATGGTGTTTTAGGCATCTTGGAGTGATGATAAACTACAAGGCTAATTTTAAATGTTAATAGCAGTGTTTCCAAGTATTAGAGATGAGTTTTCGGGTGGGTTTTTTTGTCTCTGAACAAGTCTTTTAAAGAATACTGAGTGAAAACAATTAGATATTCTAGTCCATTAAATTAAGAGCCACCAGTAATTAATTTTGTAATAAATTCTTAGCTAATACATTATGTGACTAGCAACTCCTTCTTATGTCTGGAGAAACTAACAACTACAAAAAGGCATGTTGAGTTTACAAACCTGGATTTTTTTTAACTTTTTTTTTCATTTTGGTAATAATCTTTATAGTCAGCCCTCACTTGCTTCCCTATGGCTTGTTCCCATAATCCCGGAATCCGCCACTGTGGGTGACTGAAGGTCTTTCAAAAGGCAAAGACCAGTGAAACAGAGGATTAATAAACTGTGATTTATTAAGCAGGGAAACGGGTTTTTGTAAATGTTTCCTGTTTTTCAGCAGGATCTTAAGGCTCAAGGTGATTTTCAAACAACTGATCATCTCATTATTGGCTATGGACAGGAAATTAATGAAATAATTGAAATGGAAAGGAGCTGCTTTAAGTTTTCTGCCCAAACAATCCCACCTCCATCAAAACAAGTACTCTATCCAATTTCTTTTCATCCAACAAGTTGAAATCTGTATTGATTAGTCCATTCTGATCCTCATCATAACCACATTTCTCCATTCTTTCCCACGAATGACAGGTTTTTATGTATAACAATGTCACTTATGGCAAGTTCAAATGTAAAGCCTTAGCAGCAAATTAATAAGAAATATCTTATTTTGGCAAGAAATTCACCCCTGGCTTCTCAACTACTGAAATATTCTACATCTGGGAAAAGTATCTTTATATTTATATCGCTGAGCCTCGACTTCTCTGTCTTTAAAACAGGGTTGATTGTAATTGAAGAATCTGCTAAGTGCTTACTACGTGCTAAACACTGTACTAAGCCCTGGAGTAGATACAAGATAATCAGATCAGACTCAGTCCCTGTTCCACAGAAGTTCACTGTCTAAGGGGAAGGGAGAGTACGCACTGAATCCCCTTTTGAGAGATGAGGAAACTGAGGCCCAGAGACATTGTGGAGCAGGATTGGATTACAAGTCCTCTAACTCCCAGTCCCATACCCTTTCCACTAAGCCACATTGTTTCTTAACATTTGTCCATCACCCCTGGAAACTCAATATTCTCCAAAACACCACTAGGTTATTATTATTTATAATACAAAACTGGTATTTGTTAAGTGCTTACTATGTGCCAGGCACTGTACTAAGCACAGAGGTGTTACAAGCAAATCAGGATGGACACAGTCCCTGTCTCACATGGGCCTCACAGTCTCAATCCCCATCTGAGCCCACTGAGGCACAGAGAAATGAAGTGAGGTTAAGCACTATATGTGATGGCTGAATTAAAGAAACATGAAAAGAAAAAGACCTCACTACCTCTTTGTTGGCAGGGTTTATCACTACATGAAGAAAGGGTAGATAAAGCTGCCAAATTTTATGAGAAGAATCTGAAATGACAAAAGCAAGGGAAATCTAGCATAGAAAGCAGAAAGACTGGACATGCTGAAGGGAGAGGAATTTTAGCGGACCCCTCTCTTTTTCCACCCTTTTGGTGGATCACTGGAATTACCTGAGCACTTACTGCATGCAAAGCACTCTACTGAGCACTTAGGAGAGTAAAATACAATAGAGTTGGGAGACACAATCCCCACCCTCGTTACAAAACAGTGGTGACTGCATTAAAAAAAACATGAGACAGACACTGAAATATAGCTAGGGAAAGAGAGAGAGTATAATCATGTAAACTCCCTCTAGTCTGTAAGCTCACTGTGGGCAGGGATTGTTATAATGTACTCTTGCAGGTGCTTAGCATAGTGCTATGCACACAGTAAGTGTGCAATAAATACAAATGATTGATTGCTGCATATATAAGTGCTATGGGGCGGGGATTGGGGTGAGAATCAAAGTGCTTCAGGTGTAAGAAAAGGTGGGCAAAGAGAATGGAAATGGGTTTGTCAGGAAAGGTCTAGGAGGAGATAGGATTTTTGTAGGGTTTTGAAGATGGGATGACTGGTCTGTCAAATCAATCAATTAATCAATCATATTTATTGAGAACTTATGTGCAGAGCAATGTTTACATTAGGGAGAGTACAGTACAACAGAATTAGCATACACAATCCCTGCCTGAGACAGATATTAATATGAATAAATAATTTGAAATATTAAGGACATTTATATATAATAATAATGGTATTTGTTAAGCGCTTACTATGTGCAAAGCACTGTTCTAAGCGCTGGGGGGATAAAGGTGATCAGATTGTCCCATGTGGGGCTCACAGTCTTAATCCCCATATTACAGATGAGGGAACTGAGGCACAGAGAAGTGAAGTGACTTGCCCAAAGTCACACAGTTGACATTTGATGGAGCCGGGATTTGAACCCATGACCTCTGACTCCAAAACCAGTACTCTTTCCACTGAGCCATGCATTTGGGCAGAGAAGCAGCATGGCTCAGTGGAAAGAGCCCAGGCTTGGGAGTCAGAGGTCGTGCGTTCTAATCCCAGATCCACCGCTTGTCAGCTGTGTGACTTTGGGCATGTCACTTAACTTCTCTGTGCCTCAGTTACCTCATCTGTAAAATGGGGATAAAGACTGTGAGCCCCACATGGGACAACCTGATCACCTTGTATCCTCCCCAGCGCTTAGAACAATGCCTTGCACATAATAAGCGCTTAACAAATGCCATTATTATTATTGTTATTATTTGGGGTGGGGAGAATATCATTTAATCATATTTATTGAGCACTTACTGTGTGCAGAGCTATACTAAGCTCTCGGAAAGTACAATACAGCAATATCAAGTGTCCAAAGGTCACAGATTGAAATGCATAGAGAATACAAAAAGGAGAGAGAGTCAGGGAAGAGGGCTTCATCAGGGAAGGCCTCTTGGAGGAGATGTGACCTTAGTAATGCCTAGTTATATGAAGGGGGAGGGAGTTCTAGGACAGATGAAAATTTTTTAAAAAACTTGAGAGAAGAGCTTGTAAAAGAATCCCAAGACTCAAGCCGGCCAAAAGCTTACATTTAAAGGCATTTTCAGAAGGTGAGTTGAAATGAAAAATGATTAATCTGAAATTAAATTACTGTAAGTAAAATTACCTTCAAGTTTTAATTCTAAAAGGGGTATGAAACTTTAGCCTTAGTTACCTTACCGATGGTTAGGAGCTAACCGAAATTAAATGAAAGGCCCAGAATTCACACGGTAAGTCATTTCTGTGCAATTCGGCTGTCGGCAATTTGGAATATCAAGTGGGTGGAGGAAAAAGGCGTTATGTAGCCATATGAGAGGCTATTGTGTCTAGGCAATGCCATCAGGCACGGATGAGCCCCAAGCCTGGCCTAGTGGCTAAGGCATGGGCCTGGGTTCTAATTCCAGCTCTGCCACTTGTCTGCTGTGTGGCCCTGGGCAAGTCACTTAACTTCTCTGGGCCTCAGTGACCTCATCTGTGGAATGGGGATCGAGACTGTGAGCCCTATGTGGGACAGGGACTGTGTCCAACCTGATTTGCTTGTATCCACCCCACTGCTTAGAACAGTGCCTGGCACGTAGTAAGCACTTAACAAACATCATTATTATTATCTCTGTGCCTCGGTTACCTCATCTGTAAAATGGGAATAAAGACTGTGCATCTCATTTGGGACATGGACTGTGTCCGACCTGATTTGCTTGTATTGACCCCAGTGCTTAGTACAGTGCCTGGCACATATTCATTCATTCAATCATATTTATTGAGAGCTTATTGTCTGCAGAGCACTGTACTAAGCTCTTGGAATGTACAATTCAGCAACAGAGACAATCCCTACCCAACAAAGGGCTCAAAGTCTAGAAGGGGGGAGATAGACAACAAAACAAAGCAAGTAAACAGGCATCAATAGCATCAATATAATTAAATAGAAGTATAGATATATACACATCAATAACAAAATAAATTGAATAATAAATATGTACATACATACACAAGTGCTGTGGGGCAGGGAGGGCGCTAGAGCAGAGGGAGGGAGTCAGAGCGATGGGGAGGGGAGGAAAACGGGGGTTCAGTCTGGGAAGGCCTCCAGGAGGAGGTGAGCTTTCAGTAGGGCTTTGAAGGGGGGAAGTGTGCTAGTTTGGCAGATGTGAGGAGGGAGGTCAGAGATAGGACTTGGGCCAGGGGTCGACGGGGTGGGGATGGGGGGATAACGACAGGCAAGAACGAGGCCCAGTGAGAAGGATAACAGCACAGGAGCAGAATGAGAGAGCTGGGCTGGAGAAGGAGAGAAGGGAGGTGAAGTAGGAGGGGGCAAGGGGATGGAGAGCTTTGAAGCCCACAGTGTGGAGTTTTTATTTGATACAAAGGTTGATAGGCAACCACTGGAAATTTTTGAGGAGGGGAGTGACATGCCCCGAGCGTTTTTGTAGAAAGATAATCTGGGCAGCAGAGTTAAGTATAGGCATAGTAAGCACTTTACAAGTACCACAATTATTCAGCTATCTAAAAATTAAAAAATGATACTGGGAAAGCTGGTGTGGCTCTTGTGATGTAGCTGCGGTTCCTAATTCCACCGATTGAAGCCCTGTCAGGAGGGATCGGGAGTTGCTAAGGGTTCGCTATGGTGTTGCCAGGATACTGGCCAACCTGCCTGGCATCACCGGCTCCTAAAAGAGCATGGAGAAGCAGCATGGTCTCGTGGGTAGAGCCTGGGCCTGGGGGTCAGCTCAGGGGTTCTAATCCCGGCTCTGCCACTTGTCTGCTGTGTGACCTTGGGCAAGTCGTTTCACTTCTCTGGGCCTCAGTTACCTCACTGGAAAATGGGGATTGAGACTGTGAGCCCCATGTGGGACGGGGACTGTGTGCAACCAGTTTACTTGTATCCACCCCAGTGCTCAACCTTGGTGTCATCCTCGACTCCGCTCTCTCATTCACCCCTCACATCCAAGCCGTCACCAAAACCTGCCGGTCTCAGCTCTGCAACATTGCCAAGATCCGCCCTTTCCTCTCCATCCAAACCGCTACCCTGCTAATTCAAGCTCTCATCCTATCCCGTCTGGACTACTGCACTAGCCTTCTCTCTGATCTCCCATCCTCGTGTCTCTCTCCACTTCAATCCATACTTCATGCTGCTGCCAGGATTGTCTTTGTCCAGAAACGCTCTGGACATATTACTCCCCTCCTCAAAAACCTCCAATGGCTACCGATCAATCTGCGCATCAGGCAGAAACTCCTCGCCCTGGGCTTCAAGGCTCTCCATCACCTCGCCCCCTCCTACCTCACCTCCCTTCTCTCCTTCTACTGCCCAGCCCGCACCCTCCGCTCCTCCACCACTAATCTCCTCACTGTACCTCGCTCTCGCCTGCCCCGCCATCGACCCCCGGCCCACGTCATCCCCCGGGCCTGGAATGCCCTCCCTCTGCCCATCCGCCAAGCTAGCTCTCTTCCTCCCTTCAAGGCCCTGCTGAGAGCTCACCTCCTCCAGGAGGCCTTCCCAGACTGAGCCCCTTCTTTCCTCTCCCCCTCGTCCCCCTCTCCATCCCCCCGTCTTACCTCCTTCCCTTCCCCACAGCACCTGTATATATGTATATATGGTTGTACATATTTATTACTCTATTTATTTATTTATTTATTTTACTTGTACATTTCTATCCTACTTATTTTATTTTGTTGGTATGTTTGGTTCTGTTCTCTGTCTCCCCCTTTTAGACTGTGAGCCCACTGTTGGGTAGGGACTGTCTCTATGTGATGCCAATTTGTACTTCCCAAGCGCTTAGTACAGTGCTCTGCACATAGTAAGCGCTCAATAAATACGACTGATTGATTGATTGATTGATTGATTGATTGCTCAGTACGGTGCCTAGCACATAGTAAGCACTTAATACCATTATTATTTTTATCCTAAATGTGCCACGAGCCCTTCCCCTATACACACACACCCTCCAGCATTGCCAACCACTCTCACCCCTTACCCTGCTTAATGCTCTCTGCTCACAGCCAAGCCCTTCTACCGTAAACCCTCCTTACCTAAAATAAAGCCTGAATCTCGTAACCAACGGCAATGGCTCTCCTCCCCCGCCCCCTTCCCAGCCTTCGTCAGACCTCAGTTTCCTGGGAAGTGTAGTTCTTTCCTAGGCCTGGGACTAGGCCTGAAAGAGTGAAAAAACTACAAGTCCCAGAATCCCAGAAAGACCCTGTCCGTCCCTAAAATTCTGTCCCAACTATCATGAATAGCTGAGACGGGGGCAATTATGTCCCTTCTCTGAGTAACTGCGCATGTTAGGCGCTTTTTAACATCTATTATTTAGTTAAACCAGTCAATTGACGACGGTATTTATTGAGCTAGTACTGTATGCAGAGCACTCTACTAAGCAAGCAGACATAAACCCTGTCATTCATTCAATTGCATTTATTGAGCGCTTACTGTGTGCACAGCACTGTACTAAGCGCTTGGGAAAGTAAAACACAACAATAATCAGTCACATTAAATGCCCACATCGAGCTTACAGTCTATCCGCAATGATTTTTAAATCCTCGGTAAACACTTTTTAGGCAGGGATTGTGTCTACCAATTCAATTGTAGTGTACTTCCCCAACCGTTTAGTATAGTGCTCCGCACACAGTTCGCGGTCAAAAAATACCATTGATTGACAAATTGATAGAGGGAGAGACAAACAAAATACATCACAAAATACATCACATGTCTAAAACAGAACTCATCTTCCTACCTAACCCTGTCCTTCCTGACTCTCCGATCACTGTAGACAGCACCACCATCCTTCCTGTCTCACAGGCCCTAACTTTGCAGTTAACCTTGATTACTCTCTGTCAATCATCCCACATATTTAAACCATCACTAAATTCTGTAGGTTGGACCTTCACAACATCGCTAAAGTCCGCCCTTTCCTCTCCATCCAAACTGCTACCATGTTAATCCTAATACTATCCTATTCTGTCTTGATCAGCCTCCTTGTTGACCTCCTGCCTCCTGTCTTTCCCCACTCCAGTATATACTTCACTCTGTTCCCCAGATCATTTTTCCACAAAATTGCTGAGCTCACATTTCCCCACTCCTCCAAAACCTCCAATGGTTGCACATTCACCTTTGCATTAAACAGAAACTCCTTACCATCACCTTTAATGCACTCAATCACCTTGCCTACTGCTACCTCGCTTAGCTACTCTCCTACTACAACCTAGAGCACATACTTCGCTCCTCTCATGCCAACCTTCTCACTGTACCATGATCTCGTCTATCTCACCGCTGACTTCTCACCCATGTCCTGCCTTTGGCCTGTAACTCCCTCCCTCTTCACCTACAACAATTACTGCCCCCTCCTTCAAAGCCTTATTGAAGGCACATCTCCTCCAAGAGGCCTTCCCTGACTTAAACCCTCCTTTCCTCTTCTCCCACCCCCTTCTGCGTCTCCTTGACTTGCTCCCTTTGTTCATCCCCCCTCCCAGCCCCAGAGCACTTATGTACATATCTGTAATTTTATGTATTTATATTAATAAATAATAATAATAATGATATTTTTAAGCACTTATTATGTGCCAAGTAGTGTACTAAGCATGGGGGTGAACACAAACAAATTGGGTTGGACATAGTCTCTGTCCCTCATAGGGCTCACAGTCTTCATCCCCATTTTCCAGATAAGGTAACTGAGACACAGAGAAGAGAAGTGACTTGCCCAAGGTCACACAGCAGACAAGTGGTGGATCCGGGATTAGAACCCATGACCTTCTGACTCCCAGGCTCGTACTCTATCCACTATGCGATGCTGCAGTGCTCTGCACACAGAATGCACTCAATAAATATGACTGACTGACTGACTGACCGTAGGGGAAGCAATCCAGTATAAGGTTACATAGAAAAGTGCCGAGGAAATATGCATGTAAGTGTCATAGGTGATGCAAAAGTGAAGGAAAATAAGGTGGGGAAATGAGAGATTTTACCACAAGTATAATGTTTTGCATATGAGAAATACAAACTCATTCAGGGTAAATTATTTAATGACCATCTTGTCATGAACTTCATTCCCAGAAGGAACACGGGGCCATCCCATGAATGAAGAAGGAGAAAAACACTGAATAGGTGCCTAATTGCTCTCTTTTAAACTATCTGCCCTGCCCTAGTCATTACAAAGCTGTTTAGGTACCTACTTCCCTCAACTGAGAAGCAGCATAGCTTAGCAGAAAGAGCAGGGACTTGGGAGTCAGAGGTCATGGGTTCTAATCCCAGCTCCACCACTTGTCAGCTGTGTGACTTTGGGCAAGTCACTTGACTTCCCTGTGCCTGTTACCTCATCTGTAAAATGGGGATTAAGACTGTGAGCCCCACTTGGGACAACCTCATTACCTTGTATCAATCCCAGCACTTGGAACAATGCTTGGCACACATAGTAAGCAGTTAACAGATACCATCATCATCAACATCATCATCTGCTTCTCTCTCTGTTTTCCACTCTCCTTTCCTCTTCTCCCCTTCTCCATGCAGCTTTTGTTTCTAAGACCAAAATACTATGGAATCTTATCTGATTAATCGCAAAGTCCGTGTGTGGAAGTCATCAGTTATGAGATGTCTCTCCCTATTTCTTTGCAGAAAAAGTCTGATTTTGTAGTTGGCCAATAGAAGGACAGTAATTAGCCCAGGAACCAGAGTTTCCAACTAGTTGGATTTTTACAAAGGTTTTCAATTAAACATTACTCATGTTCAAAATTAGTAGTTGACGTCAAAAGCAACCAAGAGTAAGTGTTCCTTAGAGTCAGATGGGGGTGAAAGCTGTTCAGATGGAAGCATTCTGTTGAAATCATGAAAAATTAAGTTTGTAAAAAACATTCTCAGTAACAAGATAACCTGGCCTTCATGTACCTGTATTTTAAATAAAAAGGTAATGACCAGTATGGGAATGATATACCCAGGATTCCTCTCACCTCTGCCTCCATGTGACAATCACTTGTACTTAGAGACATCCAAATAACCCACCTCCTCTGACTCCCAAGCCTGGGCTCTTGCTACTATGCCATGCTGCTTCTCTGAATGTTCATTTAAGTGTTCTTAAGTGCTCACTTCACCCTCAAACCCCACAGCATTTATGTTCAGATCTTTGTTCTGGATTACTATTGATTGATTCTACTATCTGTAATTTATTTTAATGTCTGTCTCCCTAACTAGATTGTAAACTCCTTGAAGGTAGGGATCAGGAATAGTCTATTGTTCTCTCCCAAGCACTTAGTGCAATGCTCTGCACACAGTAAGTTCTAAATAAACATAAGTGATTAATTGATTGATCAAGAGTGACAGTGTTTGAAGGTGAGAGCATGGAGCAGATGGATGGGGGTTAAGCAGACAAACATTTATTTTATGTTGTTTGTTGGGATTCTTTTCAGATAAAACATCAAGCTGGAGTCGACAGAAACAATGGTGTTGCAGATGTTATCAGTGAGTAACAACTCATCTCTTATTCAGCCTGGCTTCTCTCTAATGAATTTTGATGGCCAGGTTTTTTTCTTTGGCCAGAAGGGATGGCCCAAAAGATCCTGCCCTACAGGAGTTTTCCTCCTTGACATAAAACGCAACCAGCTCAAACTGAAGCCTGCAACCTTCTCAAAAGAGTCCTGCTACCTTCCTCCTCTTCGATATCCAGCTACCTGCACTTTGAAAAATAGCCTCGAGCCTGAAAAGATCCAGTACATCATTCATGGTGGGAAAACTCCTAACAATGAACTTTCCAATAAGATTTATGTGATGGCTGCTGCTTGCAAAAGTAATAAAAAAATTACTTTTTGCTGCACAGAGAAAGAGTTAGTAGGAGACATTCCTGAAGCAAGATATGGCCACACCATTGATGTGGTGTACAGCAGAGGGAAAAGCATGACTGTAATCTTTGGAGGACGGTCATACATGCCTCCTGCTCAGAGAACCACAGAAAAATGGAATAGTGTGATTGACTGCATGCCCCATGTTTACTTGCTGGACTTTGAATTTGGTTGCTCTACATCGTATGTCTTTCCAGAGCTACAGGATGGGCTGTCTTTCCATGTTTCCATTGCCAGAAATGATACTGTCTATATTTTAGGGGGTCATACACTCACCAACAACAGCAGGCCTCCAAACCTGTTCAGGTTGAAAGTTGATCTCCCGTTAGGCAGCCCCGCTGTGAGTTGCACTGTCTTGTCTGGAGGACTCTCGGTTTCTAGTGCCATCGTGACTCAGACGAGCAGCAGTGAGTTTGTCATCGTTGGTGGCTATCAATCTGACAATCTGAAAAGGATGGCCTGCCATGTCATCACATTAGAAGATAACAAGTTCGAGATTCAAGAAATGGAGACCCCAGATTGGACCCCAGACATTAAGCATAGCAAGGTTTGGTTTGGAAGCAGTATGGGAAACGGAGCGATTTTTCTGGGTATTCCAGGGGACAACAAGCAGGCTATTTCAGATGCAAACTATTTCTATATTTTGAAATGTGGTCAAGACACGAAAGAAGAAGATGATCAGGTAACATACACCTGTAGCCAAGCATCGACAGAAGATCCAGGGGACTCCACTCCCTTCGAAGACTCGGAAGAATTTTGCTTCAGTACAGAAGCTAACTCTTTTGATGTTGATGATATTGACACCTATAATGAAGATGACGAAGAGGATGAATCCGAAACAGGGTACTGGATCACATGCTGTCCCACTTGTGATCTTGACATTAACACTTGGGAGCCATTCTATTCAACTGAACTCAACAAACCCGCTATGATTTATTGTTCCAATGGCGAGGGTCACTGGGTCCATGCCCAGTGTATGGACCTGTCAGAGAGAATGCTCATTCAACTTTCAGAAGGAAGCACCAAGTATTTTTGCAATGAGCACATAGAGATAGCTAGGGGTCTGCAAACTCCCAAGAAGATGCTGCCTGTTAAAAAGCTAACAATGAAATCCCTCCGTAAAAAAGCTCCAGTGAAGATTATGACACCAATGAAGAAATCCTTCCTTAGACGGTTATTTGACTAATTTGAAAGGAGTTTTTGAGTCTTCAAAATTAGCGCACTGAATTCTGTTATTGAAATGTCTTCTAATTCTTTTTGATAGTAAGGACTTAGTGCTAGAAAGGAGAGGTTACAGTTTAATTGTAAATGAAAGAAGGAATATTGAATTGATCAGTTTTTCAAGGAAATTTTCATTGTATTTGAAGACCATATTTACCTTCATTATTGTCTCTATTTCATAATTATCTCCCACATACAAATTTTGAGGAGGGAATAAAAGATTATTTTTGCAAGCAGTGACAGCAATGCACACTAGAAAATAGAGGAAGAAGAGTCAGAGTGTGAAAATGCTGTGTAGACTTACTCTGCTACAGGATTTCTTTCTTCAGAAAAAGCAAGCACACACAGGGGAAGGAAGAGGAGTAGGGTCAGAGAACACTAATATACAGACTGGCTAAACAGGAGCTTCTTCACTGAAATGTATGAATTCTAGGTTGGGAAAGGAAAAGTGAGTGTGAGTTAATTCATTGATTACCAATTGTAGGCAGGACTTGGGGAGAGTGTAATAGAAGCACAGTTTCAAATAGCCCCTTACCTCTCCCTTCCTTCTCCTTCCTTTCATTTTTCTTTTCTCTCCTGCTGTCCTTATTTCTAAATTTAATTCCCCACATAATAGCCCCTCCGCTGTTCAGGGGTTGCAAAATATATGCCAAAGACTGGGACAATAATGCCAGTAAAAATAGTAAACCACCTGGTAAACAGTTATCTTGGGAATGATGTGACAAGAATTTATTAGGCTGGGCAAGTAACCTAGACACCTTTGTGGTTATTTATCCACTGTAGACAAAACAAACATTATGGAACCCCAGACTTCTAATCTTCCTCTGGTCCTGGATGCCCTGAGGCCAGTACATCTTCCTGATTGGCAAAGTTAAACATTTTAAGGTTTTTGCACCACCCCCGACTCCCACCCCCAAGCCCCTAAGAGACTTCTAAGAGAAATCCTCAGAAGCCGGGCAGGCTAATAGCAAAAGGGGCAGGGGAGGGTGACTCTCCCACGCACTTCATTTTATGATATTTATTATGGCTTACTATGCACCAGGCACTGTACTAAGTCCTGGTACAAACTAAGCAGGCTGGACACAGTCCCTGTCCTACATGGGGCTCACACTCTCAATCCCCATTTTACAAATGATGCCAATGAAGCACAGAGAGGTTAAGTGACTTGCCCAAGGTCACACAGCAGACAAGTAGCAGAGCCAGGAGTAGAACTCGGTTCCTTTTGACTGCCAGGCCCGCATTCTATAATAATAACAATGATGGTATTTGCTAAGTGCTTACTATGTGCAAAGCACTGTTCTAAGCGCTAGGGGGATACAAGGTGATCAGGTTGTCCCACGTGGAGCTCACAGTCTTAATCCCCATTTTACAGATGAGGTAACTGAGGCACAGAAAAGTTAAGTGACTTGCCCAAAGTCACACAGCTGACAAGTGGCAGAGCCGGGATTAGAACCCCTGACCTCTGACTCCAAAGCCCGTGCTCTTTCCACTGAGCCATGCTGTTCTATCTACAAGGCCAGGCTGTTTCTCATCAAATCCACCCATACAGATACATTCATGGTGAGAACAAAGCTCTTCTGCCTCAATATATTTGAAGGTTTCCAGGAAAAAGAAAGGCTTCTAGAACTATTTAGTAATATGGAAAATAGAGACTAGAGGGTTACAAAATAAATAATGAAGAGGTCAGTCAGGTGCTCTTATTGATCCCATCCCATAACAAAAGAATCAGAAAGCACTCGATCAAATTAAAAGGCATGAGATTTAAAAACGATAAAAGAGAATCCTTTTTATAGCGACTACTTAACCCATGGGATTTGCTGCCAAAGGATATTGTAAAATCAGTGAGCTTAGTAAAGTTCAATTAGATACTTACATGAATTGGAATAACAGTTACACTAGCTAGATAGAAGGCTACAAGGCCTATTAATTTTGAGGCTTTGGAGCATTAATTGATCACTAGATGGGATCAGAAAAATGTCCCCGCTAGGAGAGCTTTGCATTATACTTCCCCTATAAACTGCAGCATCGACTAGCAGCAGCAGCAACATCAGCTAATCTTCATTAAGTGCCCTTAGCGGGGAAGGCAATATACAAGACACTCTTTCTGAACATAGGGATGACAGCCCCTTGGACAACAGAAAAATAAAGCACTGGGTTCTTCTGCTGCTGCATCTTTTATGCTTAGACCGCCCACGGGCCTGTCTTCTGTTAGCTTGGACAGTCCTAACTTTATAAGCTTGCTTGAAGCTAAGCCAGTTTTAGAAAATGTCTACAAATATTCCAGAATTAATTACTTAGCTGGTTAATATGTTTGGTATCAATCTTATCCAACTCCTTGGGCAGCATACCACCTGCTATGCAGATTTGTTTGGTCTCCAGTAGCATGATGAACTGTCTTTCCCCTCAACACATCTGCCTCTCACTTTCTGTTTGTGGCCACCAAGAAGCCAAAAGTCTACTTTAAAAAAAAATGGTATTTGTTAAGTGCTTCCTATGTCCCAAGCACTGTACTAAGGTCTGGGATAAATACAAGATAATCAGGTTGGACATGGTCAATGTCCCCCTTGGGGCTCACAGTCTTAACCCCATTTTACAAAGGAGATAACTGAGGCATTAAGTGGCCTAACCAAGGTCACACGGCAGGCAAGTGGCAGAGCTGGGATCAGAACCCAGGTCCTCTAACTTCCAAGCCCATGCTCTTTCCACTGGGCCACACTGCTCTACTTCTAGTTATCATTTTGGATTTTACAGTGGGTTTGAGGGAACCTCACGGCTCTTCAACTTCGTATTTTTGGTGGCATGGGCTTTTTTAGAGCCTCACCTCTAGAAGGCCCCAACCCAGAAGTTCAGCTTCCCAGGGTTCTTGAAAAGTTCTCTATTTAGCCTGCTCAGGTCCCATACTTACAGTTCTCATATAATATGCTTTCACTATACATTTTGGATAGGACACTGCCGGAGAATTAGGGAACACTCTTCTGACAATGCAAGCTGGAAGAGAAAGATTTTTAAACCCTCTGCTTAGATTTTTCCCAGAAGGCTAACTTAAACAGCAAATTTCTTTGAATGATTCACTATCTTTCCTGTCCCCAATAACTGGCTACTGTAGCTACTAGTAGACTACTGGCTACCCTGTAACTATAAGCTCCTTGAGGGCAGAGATTACATCTACCAACCTAAGAATACCATACTTTTCCAAGCACTTAGTACAGAGCTCTGCACAGTGTAAGTGCTCAATAAATACCACTGATTGATTGATATTTCTCTGGACAGAATGTGATGTGATCTAATGTCACGGTGTCAAGATATCCAAACATAACATGAGTTTGCCTTAATGTGGGGTTTTCTAAGAAGGTAGTACCTGCATTATAAGGGACGGGCCATATTGATTAATGGAATATAATTATTCATTCCTAAATGCTTTTTATAACCATAGTGTTGCTTGAAGAATGCTTTTGTGAGGTACTCTATATTGTCATGCTCACTTTTGAGATCTCTATTTGGAATTGTAAATTAATGAGGATCTAATAAAAGTGTGAAAAGATGTTCCGTCTGTTTGTGTCCAAAGTTGTCTGGATGATTAGAATGTCTGCCATGACTCTCAGATGCTCTCAGTGCTTGTTTTTTTTTTCATTCCTGTCTATTCCCACAGTTTGAAAGTATCCTCTAGACTGTACTGTGGGCAGAAAACTTGTCTACCAACTGTGTTACATTGTACTCTCCCAGGCACTTAGTACAGTGCTCTTCCTGCAGTAAGTACTCAATAAATATAATTGATTCATTGACTAATAGTGGCAGAGCAAAACTATTTTGATGTTTTCCGTGAAAACACAAGAGGAGAAACTTTCCCAAATCAATATTTTGATCCACTTTAGATTTAGTTCATATCTAGAAGAGGCTAAAGGAAATTTCCAATTGAATTGTTTCCCATCAAACAAACAAAATACCAGATACATTAAAATAAGAAGCGTATTTTTGTACCTCTTCATTATTTGGCCAAAGTTGGGCCATTATGATTTGAGAGGGGTTTAATAATAATTGAGGTATTTGTTAAGCACTTATTATGTGCCAGGCACTATACTAAGCACTGGAGTAAATACAAGGTAATTGGGTTGGACACAGGGCTCACTGTCTTAATCCACTTTTTACAGATGAGGTAACTGAAGCACAGAGAAGTGAAGTGACTTAGCCAAGATCACACAGCAGACAAGTGGCAGACTCATGATTAGAACCCAGGTCCTTCTGACTCCCAGACTCTCTATCCACTAGGTTATGCATTGTTATTAGAGCACCTTAGTGTGCTCTGGGGAAGGGGAGGCTAAGAACATAAGAAATGCCATTACTGGATTAGAACAATGGTCCAGTTCTCCCAGTATTTTGTTTCTGGCAATGACAGAGCAGTCATCCATGAATGTATCCAAACACTTCTTGAATCTCTTGCAAGGGTTTAGCTAACAAGGATTTAGGGATACTACTTTGGGATATTATGGGAAGTGTTAGTCTTACTCTCCAAGAGTCTCAAATGAAAAATTTCACTGAGTAGAAGAGGGTTTCCTGAAGTGCAAGTCTCCAGCACCTAGAGCTCTCCAATCAAGAGTTTGAACATATGTAACCCAGTACAGACCTGAGTATGGGGTGACAGACTGTTTACACCAAAGGCAAAAAGAAAAAAATTGGACAAAATAAAATATAAAATTTCCAAAGGGATGATAATGGTGATGAACCATTATCGTTAGGATTTGCAGTAAAACAGTCAGGTTTATAAAATATAAAGGATTCTGTAGAAGCTGGATCTGACTGGGAAACAGTCCTGTGACACAAGAAATCCTTGATTTGCTCTGAGGAATACTCAGTCAGAAACCACTCCTTCTTGAAGGAAGTAGTTTAGGAGTATAAAAAGGCAGAGCAAGTTCAGTTTATAAATCAGAGATTTCCTCTTTCTCTTCTTACATCTGATCTAAATAATCAGTACTCAGGGGCATGCACACGTGCCATCTGCACTTCCCTTGTTGTGCCAAGATGCTGATGTGGTAAAATCACACGAAGGATGAGGGTTGTTTTCCAACTCTGATTATTGGGGACTGTGCTAAGATTCCACGGGCATATTCCACAGTGATGAGAGACGTTATTAATATGGTATTTGTTAAAGCACTTACTATGTGCCAGGTGCTGTACTAGGCCTGGTTGGATAAAAGAGGATTGGGTTGGAATCAGTCCCCATCTCTCACAGGGTTCACAGTCTTAATCCCCACTTTGCAGTAGAGTTAGCTGAGGCACAGAGAAGTAAAGTGACTTGCCCAAGGCCACACATCAGACAACAGTGAAGCCGGAAATGGAACCCATGACCTTCTGATTCCCAGGCCCGTGATCTATTCAGTATATCATGTTGCTCACCTTCTTGTCAGTCAATCAATCAATGGAGCACTTACTGTATCCAGAGCACTGTACTAAGCCCTTGGAAGAGTACAGTACAACAGAGTTGGTAGGCGTATTCCCTCTCCTCAGACTAGAAGGGGAGGCGGACATTAAAATAAATTATGAGTATGCATACAGCTGAGGGAGGGGTGACCATCAAGTGGTTGAAGGATACAGATCCTAGTGCCTAGGTGACACAGAATGAAGAAGCATGGCCCAGTGGAAGGAGCACAAGTCTGGGAGTCAGATGACCTGGGTTCTAATCCTGACTCCGCTACTTAGCTGCAGTGCAAGTCACTTAACTTCTCTACATCTCAGTTCCCTCATCTGCAAATTGGGGATTCAACACCTGTTCTCCCTTCCACTTAGACTGTGAACCCTATGTGTGACCTGATTATCTTGTATCTACCCCAGCACTCAGTACAGTGTTTGGCACATAGTAAGTGCTTAACAAGTACCACTACTATTAAGGAGTAGGGAAATGAGGGCTTAGTTGGAGGAGGCTTCTTGGAAGAGATGTGACTTTTATAAGGCTTTGAAGGTGAGGAGAGTGGTGATCTGTCATATATTAAGGGAGAAGGAGTTACAAGGCCAGAGGGAGGATGAAGACAAGGGCTCGGGGGCAAGAGAGATGAGATCAAGGTACAGTGAGTAGGTTGGCATTCAAGGAGTGAAGCATGTGGGCTGTGTTATAGTAGGAACTCATCAATGTAAGATAGGAGAAGGTGAACTTATTGAATGGTTTAGGGTACTAAATCAATGAATATTTAGTGAGCACTTACTCTGTCATATACTCATATTTACATACTTGCAGGAATACAGGGAAAGGAGCTGCAAAAGCATCCATGAGACTCCCCCATGCAATCAGATCCGGTTATATTAGCATATCCAAAAAAAGCTGAACAGAGCATCCTCTCAAGTCTACTTTCTAGAGAAGCAGCATGGCCTAGTTGCAAGAGCACAGGCTCGGGAGTCTAAAGACCTGAGTTCTAATTTTGGCTCTGTCACTCATTCATTCATTCAATCATATTTATAGAGTGCTTACTGTGTGCAGAGCACTGTACCAAGTGCTTAGTACTAAGCACTTAGTCACTCACCTGTTGTATCACCTGGTCAAGTCACTTCACTTCTCTTGGCCTCAGTTTCCTCATCTGCAAAATGGGAATTCATTGCCTGTTCTCCCTCTACCTTAGACTGTGAGCCCCATGTGGGACCTAATTATCCTGTATAGACTGCATGCTTACCACGTAGTAAGTGCTTAACAAATACCATTATTATTATTACTCATGGGGAAGCACAGTGCTAGAAGCCTCTCCAGAAACGGGAGAATCAAACATCCCATGTTTCAAATATGGACTAATTTGAATATTCCCCAGACCTTCAAAACTGAGGATGAAATGGAAACGATTTTGAAGGAGAGGGTTGACTGCTACCGCCTTCCTGATGAAAATTATTTCAAGGTCATATTGATGCAACCAAAGGAAAGTAGATGGCTGAACAATTGCTGGGTGAATGGGTTTGAAGTAGTCAGCCAATTCAGCTCAAAGCATAGAGAATTCCAAGTCATTAATAGCATTCAAATAAGGTCCATGATTTTCAGGACTGCTTAGGGTGCTTAAGGAGGACCACTCTGACTCCAGTGAGAAATTAGCCAAACAGGTAAGAGGAAAGCCCATAGTGGCAATTTATAACCTGGGGAAGGCATAAATAAGTGCTAATGTCATAAGGTGTGATGTTTTTAACAACTAAACTGAACTCACCAATCAATCCTTTCATCAAAATATTTATTTCAAATTCATGCAGCCTGTCATGTTGTGATGATGTTTCTGGACCAGATAATTAATTAGCCAGTTAATCTAATCAAGATAAATTGGCTCATGAACAGAAGACTTTTCCCTCCACCTATACACAGTGGTTAGTGGCCAGGGCTAGGACATTATATTATGACTTTGGAGGATTATAAGGTACTTCTGAAGTCAAAGTGGGGTTCTTAGAGAGGTTTCCAGCTTCCTATTATTTATTATTATTATTACTATTATTATTAATGGAAATTGTTAAGCGCTTACTATGTGCAAAGCACTGTTCTAAGCGCTGGGGGGATATAAGTTGATTAGGTTGTCCCACATGGGGCTCACAGTCTTCACCCCCATTTTACAGATGAGGGAACTGAGGCACAGAGAAGTTAAGTGCCTTGCCCAAAGTCACACAGCTGATAAGTGGTGGAGCCAGGATTAGAACCCATGACCTATTACTCCCAAGCCTGGGCTCTTGGCACTGAGCCACACTGAATCTCTACCTGATGATACAATCGAATTTCACACGTCCCCCTCCCTCTCCTCCTCTTACCAATCATTTAGGGTGGATTGATGGAAATGAAATCAATTTTGATTTTTTTCAGGGGCAGCTGAGTAGGAGAGGGCAAGGACTAGTCATCACCCCCAGGAGCACTCTTCTCTATTGCTTGCTCAGAGTTCTTATGCTGCTCCCAGAGTCAATCAATCAATCGTATTTACCAAGAGCTCACTGTGTGCAGAGCATTGTACCAAGTGCTTGGGAAAGTGAGCTCCTGCCCACAAGGAGCTTACTATCTATAACTTTAACCACCACCCCCTGGGCTGTATCAAGTATTTTCTGACTGATACTTCTCAAACTCCAATAAGCTAAATGTAATAGAGTAAATAACAGACAGCTCAGAAGCTCACATAAAATCCCATGGAACAAGGGGGCTTATCTCCTATTCCACCAACCAGGCTTCTTCCATCTAAAAGAGATTCTTATTCTTCTGGAATTGACCCCTCTGCATTGCAAACACCTAGGCATGAAGTTGAAAATATGACCAAGTTTTCAAGCGATACTGTAATCCATAGTAACCTTCCATATTTTTTAAAATGAGAGTTAAAATTGATGCCGCTTGCTGAATTTAAAACAACAGTGTTCATCTCTAAGGCTTTCACCCCTGCTTTCCCCAGGGCCCTGTTCTCTAAAACATAGTGCTGAAGAAAATATATCAGGCTTTGTGTTTTAGAGGAAAGACACAGAACTGGGAGTCAGGTGACGGAAGCTCTAAGCACTGCTCTTTTAATTGCCTTCTTTGTGACCATGGGCAATTCACTTCACTTCTCCATGCCTCAGTTTCCTCATCTGTAAAAGAAGGATTCTCCCTCTCCCAACAAATACTACAATTATTATTAAGATTAATGACCATATTGAAGAGACACTTTTTTTCAAACTTTAAACTTTTATTGTAAATACTTTAAATGGAAAACAATAAGTAACAACACTGATAATCGCAAGAATCAAGAGAAGTAATGCTGCAAAACATTTTGTTGAAGTCAGAAATATTAAGTTGTAAATATAGTTTTCAGAGCATATCTAGTTTTCAACACTCAGTAACTGACCAAACACAAGCTTAATTTTAAAATGCTTAAGGAAGCTATTAGCAAATACACACTGAAATGATTTCACAAAGGAGAATTTGCTGCCATTTCACTCCTTATAAAATGATCAGCTGAAATAGTTAAACTGATTAATGTAGCTGAGAGAAAATTGAATTTTTGATAGGTATGATGAATTCAAGCATCCTCCCTTATTTAAAGTATGCTATCAACGGAATAGATCTTTCAGGCAGTAAGTGAATACACAATATGTGTATCCTATCAAATGTCACTTTGAGTGCTGTGCAGCTGCAACTGACAAAATCTTTCTTGGCCAATATTTGGAGTTTGAATTCTCTTTGACATAATGAGAGTTCAGAACTTTCAACCTGAAATTTCTATCACAAACTAAATCTTGCAAAAGCAAATTGAGGCAAGACTAAATTCCAGTTCACCTGGAAGAAAATGCTGTATTTCCCTCCTGCTTTAGCTTCTATGTACATGTCTATTAATCCCAAAAGCCTGCTTGACCTCAAACTCACCATTCATCAATTTTCATCAAGCATTATCACTAGACTCTCCTAGACTTTCCAGTGTACCTTGGTGGGTTGGAGGTGTAATGTCTAGAATAAGGTTTCACAGGAGAATAATGCATTGCACTTTCATAGTCCCAGTCCATGCTTCAGAAAGCAGCTTCGTTCTGTGTGGTGAATTTCCCTGGAGTATGTTATTGCATTTACAGTAGTCATTGTTAAAAATAAAATTCAAGTATAAAACAAGTGCATGGGACATTGCAATCTCAACAGCAAGGAAAAATCCACTGTATTTGTGCATATTGAAATATACCTGCAGCCAAATAGTTTTTTTCAGAATGTGATGTGATTAGGGAATTGTGGGATGAGCAAAGCTATAAATCATGCTCTTAGTCACATGAATTCAGCATAGTTCCTACAATAGTTCAAAAAAGGAGAATTTAATGCTGGGAAAACGTACAACAAAATCAGCAGTGTGCTATAAAAAGAAAGGGTCTACAGACATACAGTATATTCCACTGTATGCATTTAGCCCATGTATTTTGATTGCTCTTCAGTTTCAGGGCACACTGTAAGGATTTTTTTTTATGGTGACAAATGTTTAAGAAGCCCAATAGTTTCCAAAAAATAATATTAACAGCTTGAATCAAGAAGATAATGTTAAAAATATATATTTTTGACAACTAAATTATAAAGCCATTTGATGGAGTGAATACAAAAGAGCAATGCAAACAGCTGGCTTCCCAAAAGATAATGTTAAAAATACAGGGTTTATTCCTGCATCAGTGTTAAATTCACCCACCAATCAGGGAGAAAATGTCAATGATACATTTTTGACAACTAAATTACAAAGCCCTTAGATATATTGTATATAAAAAGTGGTAATTATAGCCAATAAAATCGAAAGAAAAAAGTCTAATTAACACTAACATATCATTATGAAGCACTACCACATAAAATTTCATCCTTGCCATAAACTGGTGGCAAGCAGCAAATCCCACAGTCTAAAATGAGCATGGGGATACTAAAAGCTTTTCAGGCTCTTTGGAGCTTTATTTCCACTTTCTACCAAAAGGAAAAATGTACACAAAACCTGTAAATAAAACAATAAAAATTAATCCAGAGGTTATGAGCTGTAGTAGTTATTTGTGCATTCATACCTATCTCTTAACTGGACTCATGAGTCTGAAATGCCTCACGGAAGAAATACAGAGGTCAAACGGGTTTTGATGAGCTCCGCCTATAAGCCAGGGAGGAAAAAGTACAAGGTTACAGTTTTCTATCCAATTTAACCACAGGGAAAGTGGGAAAAGATAATAGAAACAGCAATTCACTGCGGAAGAGGAAGCTCTATATTTAAAACCGAATTTAGTGAAATGATCCAAGTTTCCTGTAAATGAAATTTAGTAGCAAGCTTGCAGTAAAGCATTTATTTTATATCTACGCGAGCAAAATTGTGCATTTCAAAAGTTGATCACTCTGGCTCCAGTCAGAATAGCATTGCTCAATTAGCTTGTTTTTTTTTGATCGGTACTTTCTTTTATAGTCAGTTTTACTAAACATCTGTAGCCAAAGGAATAGAATGAATATCTGGGTCTAATATGTGGAATTCTTCTATTTATAATTTCCATCTTCAAATGGTTTTTCTAAAATTCAGGATTTATGACAATGAGCATTGAAAATGGTCTGCTGCCTTATAAACCCAGAGCTGGTGGCCTCAGCACTTCTGCATCCAGGATACTTGAAAATAATTTGGAAGGATTTGGAATAAAAAGGAAAACAAAATAAAACTAAAATGGTGAAATCAAAAAAGGAAATGTAAGAAAAATAGATGGTTAAAAACAGCATATAATATCATTTTTAGAATGGTTAATAAATCATAATGATGCAAATCAAGATAATCTGCTTAGGAAGCTTTCTCACAACCTCTAGGTTTCACCCTCATGCCATGCATACATACGTCTTGTCTATTACCTTGACTCCCTGTAGTTTGAATCTTGAACTACCGAGTCCTCAAAAAGCAATTCCCTCCTTTCCTTTTCTGAGCTCTCTAGTGGTCTGCCAATTAGAACCAACAATACTTAATGGTTCCTTGGCCTCCACCATCCATGCTTCCAGTACCTACCAAGCCCTTCTCCTGGGTGGGGATTACCTCTGACACCCAAAGGTCAAAGCTCCCCAGACTGTGCTAAACCTCACTGCAACCCACAGGGAGATTGATTTGCAAAATCACCTCTCAGCAGGTTTCTCCATTTAGAGTTCCATTGAATCTAGGGGTTCCAGAGAATCCTCCAAGACAAGGGAGCCCTCGAAACCTGATTCTGGGTTGATAGTGAAGCCTTGGCTTTTCAAGGCATTATGGGCATTCATGAACTTTTGCAGGTATTTAGAAGTATATAACCAGTGATGCTTCAAAACATCCTCCATCTCGTAGCACTTAGACTGCCTGGCATTCATTTTTCGGAAACGCCTGAACAGTTTGTTCCCTGACTCATTCCCCTCACTAGCCCAGGCCCCAATGGAACCATCCCGCTCTATGATCTCAGGAACGTGAGCCAGAGTTTTGTGAAAGTAATTAGTGATTTTGCCCTCATATCTGTACTTAAACTTGGTAGACAGGAGCTCGGCAAAGCGCTGTGAGTTGAAACTGTACTGGCACAGAGACTCTGGGCACTCCTTGGCGGGGCAGGATGAGCGCCACACTGGTTTCATCTTCAGATAAAGGTCCATCAGCTCCCTCAGGGCTTCATGCCTCTCTTCACAGTGAACCAATTCACAGACTGCTTCAACCGTCTCTTTGGACATAAGCTTCCTAGCAAAATTGCCGTTCATCCTCATGATCGGCTTCAGCTTCATCTTCTTCCGGAGGTGTTTGTCTAGGGTGGCCTGCCATCTTTTCCTTTCCTCTTTGGACGCATTGGGGTTCTTATATGCCTCCCCAATCTCCAGCTGGAAAATCTTATAGAACTCGGCCGCATTGCCGATATCACAGTGGAGCGCATCTATGGAAGGAACGGTCTCAATGAACGGCTTTGCCGAAACCCCTTTCACCCTGTCCCGCAGTTCTTCCACAGACTCGTGGAAGGGATTGGACCGCCAGACTTCATAGCGCTCCAGGTTCTCAGCGTGGCTCCGGGTTATGGAGTGAAGGACGAGATTCTGAGATGCTTCCAGGCGGGTGGCATCACAGAGAGTGCAAATGTAGACTGAGCCAGAAGCCTCAAGACCTTCCACTTCCCGGACAAGTTTCTCATCATAGCCGGTGCCCCTAAAGATGAATCTGAAGGTCCTCAGGATGCCTCCCATCTCCAGCTTCAATTCGCTGTCCTTCATGGCCTCTCTCTCCGCTATGAGTGGGCTCAAGATGGCTGTCAGGGTCTCATGATCCGATTCGTCAGCCAACATCAGACAGAGTGGTTTACAGCACAGCTCTGAGTTGGGCTTGGCCTCTTCAAAGATCTTTACATTCTCTTGCTCGTAAGCCAGAGTGATATTCATGATGGTGAAAGAAAAGCGAACCGCTTTTTCAGGGACTGCCGGCCCACTCCCGTGCTTCTCACTCACATCTCCCATCCCGTCACAAGACTCTTTGATCACCACGGTGAAGGGGCCGCTTAGGTAGTCATCGAGGTCTTGGGATTTCATGCCCTCCAGGATATCTTCCTCCATATCCATCAAGGCAGAGACTAGGGCCGTGTCGTAGCGGAACCTTTTGGCAATGGTGTCTACGGGATAGTCGTCCACTGAGACTGGCAGTCCAGAGAGCCCATCCATGATCCCCACCTCGGTGTTAGCCGAGACATTTTTTAAGGGTGGATCCCACTCGAATGGATGGTAGCCTGGCAAGAGGACCTTCTCGGCACTGCGGAGGGAGTGTAAGGGCTGAAAGATCTGCCTGCCAGTAATAGCTTTCACAGTCCTGTACATCTTGTGGTATTGGCTGCAGCTGAGGAAGGTGTTAACACGTATGGCGAGGCAAACAGCTGGCTGAAGCCCTGACCCCCTTCCTTGCATAATTGCTTCCAATTCATCGGCTTGCCTGTGCTCATTCCTAGCTCTCAGCGCCAACAGGAACAAGGTCAGGCACACAGCCTTCACGTCTCCTCCCTCTTCTTTGTCCGCAAAAGCTTTGACCTGAAGCTTGAGCTCTCTCAGGCGGTGCTTCTGAGCTCGTCGGGTCAATGACAGGAGATGCTGGCGGGGCCGGCCACCTTTGTTGATGTGCACA